>NC_142066.1:67360884-67663914 GCF_059756535.1 Pantherophis guttatus | reverse complement strand
TGCATGCAGCGTATAAAATTTTACTGCAATTTACATCTTTTGCATACATTGGAACAGATATTTATTCCACATAATACATATGCAAATAATATGATGTAATTTGCTTCATTTGTATGATACCATCATCAAAACGTTAAATCTCGACAGTACCCAACTATCTAGGTCAATGCTTAATTGAATCTATTAGACAAAAGTTCATTGTTTTTCTAAAAAAAAATTTCTTAATTTGAGTATGAAGCACCTTCCTGCTAAAAGTCACATATTCCTAGAGATAGCTATTTGACAGTAGTTTCATAAATCATCTGTGTTTTCATAACTTAAAATGAGATTTTGAAAAGTTCATAATTCCTAAACAGGTAAAAACAAATTAATTTAATTAATTTCTTTAATTCTGTGTTTATTCTCTTCCCATGTTCTCTGCATTATTTTTAAAAAATATTTCATATACTCAGAAAGAGAGAGATAGTCAATTGACTACAAGATGGATTTTTAATAGACAGACAGCATCTTTCCCTTCATTCTTTTTAATCTATTTCAACAACTTGAAGATATGAGCCGGAATGACTTTTCAATTCATGCAAGGGCTGGAATGAAATATTGAAGAGAGACATCCTCATGGAGTAAGATGAAATGAACAATTCTCTTACTTACAATATCTGCAAAACACAAATCCATATTTTAAAGAATAATAAAACCAAATGTGAAGCATGGAAATTTGTCAAATGCTTCCTATTCAATAAAGATTGCATATAATCTCAATTTATGACTAATGGGAACCAGAAATCTCTTCATAAGTCATAAGTCAAGCAAGCATGTTATTGGAAATATTTTCCTGGCCTTTCTACTGGAATGGGATTACTCGCCATGGCCATCTCGCCAGTCAACTCACCATGGCCAATTTGCCATGAGACAACTCACCACAGGCCAACTCGCCACAGCACAATTAAACTCAATTATTTAACATAATTTAAAAATATTTTAATTTTTGTCATTCACATTTCATGTTGTCCCTCCTTTTGCATACTTTCTGTAATTATTCTACTTCACCATTTGTTCAAAATTAGTGAAAGGCTTGTCCCATGGTGAGCTGTCCCACAGTGAGTTGGCCATGACTAGTTGTCCCATGGCGATTTGGACGCAAGTTGGACGCAGCAAGTTGGATGCAGCAAGTTGGACGCAGGAAGTTGGACGCAGCAAGTTGGATATGGTGAGTTGTCCTAGACCCCTTTCTATGGTTGTTGCAAAGAAAGCATGGTAGTTGTTAATCAAAAGCCATTCATTTGAATGGCATTTTTATCAAAAGATAGCAAAAATAATCATAAATTGCAGTTACATGACCATGGAACACCACAACTGGTCATAAACTTGACCGACCCATGGTACAACCATTTACAATTGCCAAGGGTGCTTTATGGACCATGAAGCACCAGTTCCATGATCATCATAAGTTGTTAAAGAGCCACTGTAAATTGAGGACTGCTTGACTGGAAAATTATAAAACCCTCCTCAGCACTTAATCAGAATAATTTCAATCTCAGTAGTGAACAGGAAATTCAGAATTTCAGTTCTGCATGGTACTTGCTATAACAAAACAAGTAAACAAGTCAAAGAACAGTAAATAACAAGAAAATATAAATCACTGAAAAATAGTCAAGGAATCATTATTGACTGTAAAGGTAGGATTAAATGCAATCTATAAATATTAGAAAAAACTTTGAAGGAAAAAGAAAAACACAAAAGAACTGCAACAACCACACTACAAATCAGTTTTTTTTGCTGGTGGTCATGAATTTGCATTAAAAAGCAATATATATCTAACAATAATCCAAAACTGTATGGAATGGCAGTTCTGTTAAGGTCTGTTGAAGTGGTCTATTACCAGGATAGAATTCAGCCAAATGAGTATTATCGATTTGCAGTAGCATGACAAATAGTCCTGTAGCCAGCAGGATATTTTTCCAGTTTGCTAAAGTCATAGATCTGAGGCTACCAAACTGATATTGGTATCAATATGCATATTTATTTTAGATAAATGTTTTTATTTAGTTTTTTATTGTTTTAAAGTGTTTTTATTATTGTATGTTTTAATTATAAGCCACCCAGAAGCATTGAGATGGACAACTATAGAAATTGAGTAAAAACAAATACGTATTTGATCCAGAACTGATCCTCCATTGAACACCATTGATTCAGCTTAAACAAATTAACTAGACATTTTCATTTTATAGAAAAGAATGACAATTTCTATCAAATATTTTATATAATTGTATGTACCCAGATGATTAAATTGATTAAAAGATTATCCAAACAGGAACACTTACTACACAGTGCTTTTGTGGGGTTGACTTGCTGCCCTACAAGGAACTGGAGAAGTCTCTTAATATCAATGCGTGCCTCAGCCATATTCATAGGGTCTCTTTCGTGAGTAGAGTTTTGAGACTCATCCCAAGATACTAAAATTCAAACAGAATATATTTTGTTATCTACACCAGACTTGTAAGGTTAGCTCTAAATTCCGTAGCATTTAAAACATTATAATCCGGATTTCCGGTTTGGCACTGCAGCAGGACAGTCGCTGGATAGTGGGGCTCTGCGAATACCAGCCAATACTTCTCTGTTAGGAAGCCCTAAGGGGCTAAAGTTACCTTGGAGGGGTGACGAAGAAAAGAGGGACTCCTCGTTGATCACAGAAGAGCAGTGGCTCTTTTGCTTGATCGGAGGCACCCTCCCGACCGATGGAGAAAAGGAATGGCCATTATGGTTGGAACAAAGCTGAGGCAACTGAACACGAAGAAATAGGAAGTGAGGATTCAAAGCAGCATGAGAGAGATGAAAAATGAGTTGGGAGAAATGAAAAGTGGTATGGGAGAGATGAAAGAAAAAATGAATAATTTGGATGAAAGAATAGGGAATAGGGAATTTTCAGCAAATAATAACAAAGAATGAACAAAGGATTCATTCCTTTGTTAGAGAAATAGAGAAGTCAGAACAAGAAGAAAAAAAGTAGATGAAATAAATCAAAGACTGACGCAAGAAAATAAAAGATCTTACAGATTCAGTAATAATGTTTGAAATGGAGAAGGCGGCTTATTATTTACAATTTCAAAATACTGAAGAAGAAAAAAGAGATGACCTCTTAGATATGATGATAGAGATACTAGCCAAGGCTTTAAATTTAAATAATCAGGAGGAGGATAATGAGATGGATGAAATATTCAGAATACATACTGGCTATGTGAAAATACATAAAATCCCAAGAAAGGTCCATATGAGATTTGTTTAAAAAATCAACAAGAGAAGAAGTATTTAAAAAGGCAAAAGATGAACCATTGCAATACAAAGGAAAAGAAATTGTTGTTCTGAAACAGGTTCCAAGAAGAATTAGAGGTTTAGGAAAACAATATCAATTCTTGACTGGGAAATTAATCAAGTATAATATAAATTTTAGATGGTTGGTGCCTGAGGGGATATTAGTGAATTGGAATGAAAAAAGATAGACTGGATACATTAGACAAGGCATTAAAATTTTATGATTACCATTTTAGTGCAAATGAGGGACAAGAAACAAGAGAACAAATAGAATACAAGAAATAAGAGGAACAAACAAGAGAAGAAATAAACACACAACAAGAAGAAAGTGAGGGGCTGAGAAAATAGAGCAAGCAGAATGAGAGGGAGTGAGAGAAAAAGACCAGAGAGAAATAAGAACAACTAGGAGAACAAGACCCATATATAAGTGAAGAAGATGGAAGCCGAAACCAAACTTCTCTCAGTTAATATAAATTGATTGAACTCTCCTATGAAAAGGGGGAAAAATTACACACTGTCTTCAAGAAGTTCACATTAAAACTCAACATGGTATTTTATTGGAATACCCCAAGATTGGGAAAGTCTATTTTCACTAGCAAAACAAAATAAAAGAGGGTTGGCTTTATATATTAAAGAAACAATAAATGCCAAACAAATCTACACAGATGAAAAAGGGAGAATTTTGATGGTGAAACTAGTAATAAATAAAAAAAAGATATTTTCGATAGTGATTTATGCGCCAAATAACAGAAAAGAAGAATTTTATTAAAAATTGCATAAGAAGATAATTGAAATAGACTATGAAAATTTATCTACAGTAGGACTTTTAGTAGGACTTCAATGCAATTGTAGATACAAAACTGGACCATAAAAGTAGTAAAATAGGTAAAAAATTAAGGACTCTTTGTGGCACTTTTTTCAAAATGGCAGAAGAAATAAGTATATAGGATACATCGAGAGAAATAAAGTCAGAGAAAAATCAGATACATTTTACTCAAATAGACATCAATCATGGTCCAGAATTGACATGATATGGACGTCCCTGGAATTGAGTAGAAATCTGCAAGAGATAGAGATAGAAACAAATTTATGGGCTGATCATAATCCAATAAAAATTAGTTGGAAGGGACAAAGGAAAAAGGTGAGATGGATGCTGAATCAGTCAATATTAAAAGATAAAGAATGTATTAAAACAATTGAACAAGAAATGGAATTCTTCTTCAAAATGAACAGAAGAGACCTCATTACAAAATGTATGAGACACAGCCAAAGCCTGTGCTAGAGTGTCAGCTATAACCTACATTGCTAGAAAAAATAAGAAGAAACAACAGCAAAAGATACTAGAGCAAGAGTATAAAAGATTTGAAACTGATCTACAAAGAGAACTGCAGAAAAGAAAATTAAAATTACAAATGGAAACAATAAAACATAAATTAAATCTAATGGAAAAGGAAGGTTTGGCACAACAAATTAAAAGATCAAAACAATTTTTTTTAAAAAATGCAAATAAACCGGGAAGATGGTTAGCAAACAAGTTGAAGGAAGCGAAGAAATTGATAAGTAAATTGCAAGATGAGAAGGGAAACTTACAGTACCAAAATGAGTAAAAAGAAAATAATTCAGAAGTTCTATAGAAAATTATACAACCAAGAAAAAGTGCCAGAGGAAAAAATATTGCAATACTTAGGAACGCAGGACTACCCAAAGTATCTGAAATGGTTGAAAACTATGTTAAATGAAAAAATAACAATGATAGAATTGACAGAGCCGATTAAAAGATAAAAGAATGATAAAACGTCAGGGCCAGATGGACTGCCGGCAGAATTTTATAAATATCTACAAGAGGTATTAAGTACATCTACAAGAGGTATTAAGTACGTCACTGTTAGAGGTCTACAATGAAGCATTTTTAGAAGCTAAGATATCAAAGACCTGGAGGGAAGCAAATATTACGGTAATCCAAAAAGGAGACTTGGATTTAAATCAAATAAAGAATTATAGACCAATATCATTATTAAATGTAAACTATAAAATATTTGCTTCAATAATAGCAGGAAGACTTAAAAGGTATTTGAATAAATTCATACATTCAGATTGTAATGGATTTTTGATCCATTGATCCAAAAAGACAAATAAAAAATAATGTGAGAATTATCTTAGATACATTGGAATATTACGAAGTACATTCAGAAAAACAAATGGCATTGATCTTTTTAGATGCACAAAAAGCATTTGATAATTTAAATTGGCAACTTATGCTACAACTACTAAAATGTATGAACTTTGGTGAAAAGTTTATTAAATATGATTCAGACAATATACTCTAGACCAGGGATGTCAAACTCAAGGCTTAGATTTGGCCCGCAGGGCTGGTCTGGAAATAGCAAAGGACTGGTCCGCGATGCCTCTGCTAGCAAAAATAGGGTGCGGGCGGGGTGCACATGCTTTTGGCCTCCAGAGTCCTTCCAAGCCCAAAATGGGGCTTCCAGAATAGTACAGGAAGCCTTCCAGGCCCAAAATGGGGCCTCTGGAGTGGTCCTGGAGGCCTTGCAGGCCCAAAACAGGGCCTCCGGAGTGCTCCAGGAGACCTTCCAGGCCCAAAACAACACCTCTGGAGTGGTCCAGTAGGCCTTCCAGGCAGGAGTGGGCTTCAAAAATTTTAGCAAGGGGTTCTCTGCTCTATTTGACCCAATTGGAGTGAAGGGAACCTACTACTGCCAAATAAATTTTGGTAAAGTACTAACAAGCTCAATTCCTTCCCAGGGTCCAACTTCAATCGAAGAATCTCATTTCCAATCAGCTCTAGCCCAGATGCTCTGAAAATTGTTGAGGCTTTTCAGATGACCACTGCATCCCCATTTTCTCAAGATCACAGCTGGTACCAAGTGTTTTACATCTCACATAGGGGGAACATCAGTGGTGTGCTGGTAAATGCTCTTTTGGCGCCATTGCTATCATAAAACATATTGGCTCACCTCTGTTCCCAACCAAATCACAAAATTCCAGAAACTTTAGGAATCTGCTCTTGTGAGCTGATACAAGCCAACTCCAGCACATCACTGCAGAACACCTTCTTCTAAGCTCATCCAAATTTCTATTATAATGTCAAGGTGGCTACTGTGTTTACAATATGATCATGAATAATGGGAGTCTTGTTAACATTCAAGAGCATTGGACAAGATAACCCTTATGGTCGCTATCAATTACAATTCTGTGATGTGTAATATGGTGCTACATGCAGATGTAAAGCAGTTTCTTTTCAATGAGACTTTATTCCCAGTAAAATACCTCTAGCCTTATTGTACTATTTCATTTGTAAAGATCTGTGAAATCTCTCCTGGTCTGAAAAAAAAGAGAAGTAAAATGCTTACCCCAGGGAGGATTTCCAAGGTCTCTAAAGTGAGTTGTAATACACACTAGATCAGTTTCTATTTTCAATTCCATCTCTCCATTTAGATTTGCTTCTATTACCTACATAGAAACAAATCAGTTTCGAGAGCCATTAATAACATTTTCCAATTCTCACCATATGCTTATGAATACAACTGTGCAGCATAAAAACTGCATGGAAACCTGAATTGAACACTTGGTATTTGTGGAGTTACCCTCAGCATATATTGTAGTTCTAAAGATAGAGAAGTTGGATTTCAAAGAATGAGGCTTGGTACGCTGAACAATCACAAAAAAGCAGGGTTGCTAATTAAATAGACCCCCCTCCTAACCTAATAGCCTAGATTATTGTCATGCTGTATAATTTTAAAACAAGTGATGTCTTTTGCACCATGGTTACACTCACCCCTACTAACTAAAAGACTATACGAATCCAAGCAGTCTGATAAATATGCAAAAGAAAAAGGAATATATGGAATACTTGTAAGAATGGTAAAGCCATGCACTCTTAAGAGAATCTTTATTCCTTATTCTACTTTATTCTGTAGTCCATATCCAGGCAACTCTATGAACAGCTTGGCACCTTTCTATATGCCTCCCAGATTTTTTGACCATTTGATGTTAATTTAGATTCTTTTAACATTTTTATTATTTTAATTATTTGTAATTAAGAATCATTTACCAAAAATTGGGGAGGGGAACTGAGTGAAAAAAAGTAACAGTTACTAGGTTCATTTTATTTACACAATAGAGGCTTCATAGCATTTTAAAAAAATAAAAATGATGCATGTTTTTTTTTTGAGAGGATGCCCAGTGGGCTGGAAAAATAGACAAAGAACTGTGAATAAAGTGAGAATAAACTGTCTAATGAGCCTTCCAATTATAAATTATAATTATAAATGTTTTTTATAATTTACCATAGTGATTATATCAGTCAATCTTTGAAGGAGAACACTCAAAACATCTTAGCATTTCACAATTTGGTTGCTAGTCCAAAATATAATGCAAAATCTGACTCGCCACAAAAATCATTTGGACCACTATTATCTTAGCCACTATGACAGGGGTGTGATATGAGTTACAAAATTTGTGAAAAATAGCAAATCTCAATGTCCTTTATTCACAGTTCCTGTTTAGGAACTGGTGGATCTCTCTCTATATTTGCATGTTGATGTTATGCAGAACTTAAAATTCAAAGGTGCTTCACAGTATGCAAAAGACACTAATGAATCATCTTTTAAGGCAACATCTTTTCCCAGAACTGCAGGGCTTCCCTCTGCAGCATGATAAAGATACAACTGGTTTAAAGATGTTGCTAGAATGTGCTATATTTGTACCTATAAAACACTGAAATCCCTTTCCCCAAAATGAATTCTAAGTGCTGCACAGCTGTAATATCTTGGCAAGCATTCAATATCAAATATATACGTTTGCATATCAGATTATTATCAGATATTGACCAAACAAGACTTGATGTCTTTGCTCATTTGCAAGACTAAAAAGCTGGGAAACCAAATCCTAATATACATTATGTGCCAAATCAGCCTGTGTCATAAGTTAAAGGAGAGAAAACAAAACAATTAATATCTTACTATTCCCACCATGATCTAACCTTGAATGGATTTGTTTTATCTGTAATTCATTTTGAGAAAGCACTTTATACAATTATTGATTATATAAACTTAAAATAATATGTCCCAAAATTCTGCAATAATTAAGTAGAAATGCAACTCAATTATATTTAACTCTCTTACCAAATATGCCTTCACAATTAAACATATTGTAACTTACAACTGAACTGCTGAGATTTTTCATTCTCTCCACAACACATTTCATGGTCTTCAGCACAGGTAAATAAATACTGACCTGCAAAATAAAATCAGTAGCACTCTAGATTAGGGGTCTCCAACCTTGGCAACTTTAAGCCTGGCGGACTTCAACTCCCAGAATTCCCCAGCCAGCAAAGCTTCTGAGAAAAGAATTCTGGGAGTTGAAGTCCACCAGGCTTAAAGTTGCAAAGGTTGGAGACCCCTGCTCTAGATGACCTAGGAATATCTTATCAATGACACACTTTCCAGGGTGATACATTATCCCATAGAGAATTAAGCTAATTTAGAACCAAATGACATTCTACGGTTCAGCACATGACTGAATTATAATATATAGTTTTGGGTGAACTTACCCAAATTTAGCTCAATTAAAAAAAAAAAAAAACTATAGCTACTCTGAATCAGGCCACACTGATAAATGTATCTTTTCCTTCCTACATCATTCTTCAAATGAGAATTCTAGATATAGGGAAGGACAGCCCAGCAAAGTTTAAAAACCTCTTCTTGCGGTAAATGAACTTGCTCTGTGTCGAAGTAAGTATTTATGTTGTACCATGGCCTGAGTTTGGGCTAACTCCTCAGAGAACGATTCTAATTAGCTATCTGCATCAATTAAGTTGAGTCTGGTTTAGGATTTAAGCCAGAATCAAGACTTGTCTCAATACTCCAAGGAACCACCTAGAACATGTGAAGAAAAGAATCAGGCTAAGCACCTTGGCAATAAAGCCCACTTGAAAGTGTTCTAGTTCTGGCTTAATAAGTATTAACTATATTAAGACTAGTAACTAGTGAGATGAGGCTTAATGAACATCAACTGAGTAATGCAAGGGTTTCTATAGCCCATATTTTAGAATTGGCTTGTGGTAGGGAATCTTGAACATAAGAAATGTAGTTCCTCCATGTCTGAGATATTTTTGTTTTGTCCTTTTGTCATGATCTTGACTATGATTAATTTGGTTTATGATTTCAAGCTACTTTTCAGTGTCACCTGTAATGTTTTGTGGAATTAAACCTTGGACTGAATTACAGTCTTACATTTGGAAGTACCTCTATCATCTGATGCATGAAGCTAATGCATAAAAATCAATGTGAAAATCATAAAAATATTGGAAAGATCCCAGATAAAAATGTTCACTGGTATCAAATTATACAACATAAATGCTAAGAACAAAAAATGTTATTTGTTTTAACAGCTATGTCAGAAACATAAGAAATTTGCTGCAATAAAGCTTAAATGCCACAAGAAATTTTAGAAGAAACCAAATAAAACTGTTTTTAAAATTTAGTTTTAATTCTCTAAAAATCAAGTTACTTACATCGAAGTTGGGCACACTGGGTTCTCTGAAGTCATTCCATAGTTTTCTGGGAATAACTCCTACAGGAATGTCATGAGTCACAATGCGGCTACTGGTTGACAAGGAAGGCTGGAAGAAAGAAGCTTTATATGACTAAAAGAGTAATTTTTGGCTATTTAAAGAATTACCACATTTCATTGCAATATCCATAACTATTTTATACCAGAAAGCAACTCCTTCATAACTGCAAGAAACACCATGACTTCAAGCCTGTGAAAATTGGTACCATAAAGTTATCTCTCTTCCAATCATGTGTGGATAGTTATAATGAAACATGGTCACCCTTAATAATTTCCTTCTAAATGTTTGCCTGGGTCAAAAGTTTAGACAAATCTTACAGCCAAATTTTCAAGAAATCAATTCTCAAAGTCCTGGAAATCAAATTAGAAATGACTGCTACTTGGAAACTTAGAGGACAATTTTACTTAGTACAAAATGTGCTTTGAACCCACTATTCACTTCTTCATAGCCTGAATCTTAACATGCAGATCTCTGTTGTTTAAGAAATTAAATCACGCAGAAATAAGTAGCAACTGATTTCCCTTGAGTCTGTTGTCATTTTTACATGGTTTGTGCAAGCTGTAAAAACCCCAAACTAATCCTCCTGCAGAGGTAACCAAGTATTAGTACCATAATTTAGCTGAACTGAAAGCTATTATTTTCCTTTCACTTTGATACTATATAGTGAACCTGGGGACTTCAAAATGCCGCAATATCAGGATAACCATATCAGAATGTTCAACAATATGAAGATCCCCCTGAGTAAAAGTTATGCTGAAAGAAGTTACTGGGTCATGAGCATTTACACAACTGTACATTTTATTATTGATCAAACATTTGAATACATTGCAATTCTTCTTTGATAGGAAAACTGACATCAAACTTAGAATAATTCTCTACTCACCAGCTCCATGGCTACTGTAAGGCAAGGACATTGTTTATTAGTCAATTTGATTTTCACTGTCTTGGCATTCTGAGCAGTTTTAAAAGCCCTGGAAAGGTTTTCAGGTGCCAGTTCTAAATAAATTTCATTATTTTCTGCAGAGACACCTTCCATCTGGAATTCATCAAAGAAGTTCATCTAGAACAATTTTAGAAAGCAGAGATGCTGATAAGGCTAATGCTATTAATATTGATGTTCATTTAAAAGTATTGTTTTTCTTTTGCTCTTAAAGGTAAGTAACTATAAGTAAGGTAGCTGTTATAGTCATGAATAGTCCTGCGACTTTACTTGTATGAACTATCAAACAAGTTCAGTATGGTCAAAAACATTAATTCACATATGTCTACAAACAGACCAGATAATATAATAGCTAACTAAATAAACAATACAATGGAAAAATTATTAACATTTCATTTGTTAGAATCTTCCAACACACAATAAAGTCTCACAACAAAATATTATAGATCCTGACTATAATCCTTTCTATAGCTTAACAGAAGCTATTTTTTTTCAAATAAAACCTTGTTTGAATAAAAAGGAATTCTAATCTCTGTATTTTATTCAGCCCTATGCCATATATTAAATAAATAAAATATTCAACTCTACTTTGCTGGCAGATGCATAGATTAAACAAATCTCTAGATCAGAGATGTATAAAATACAAGTCATTGACCATCAGCTTCCCTCTGAATTTTCTGCCGATATGCTACTAATCTGTAGTGACAAAAAATAAATGCTATTATATGGAGATAATTAAGAATGGGAGAAAAAAGCTGTTTTAAATTCAACCTACATTATGCTATCATTGCTTGCATGATTTACTGCTATGGATTCAGAATTTGTTACATAATCACATATAATTTGTTACATAACCAGTGTCTCTCCAAATAAAAGAGTAAGAGTTAGAATGGACTTTAGAGACCTAGAACTTCTTGACCATGGGTGTCAAACTCGCTGTGTCACATTGCTGTCACATGACATTTTGCGATGTTTTTCCCCTTCACAGCGCTGGGATAGGTATGAGGAATCAGGCCCGCGGGCCACCAATTTGACACACCTGTTCTAGTCAAGCCTCCTGCTAAAGGAAAAGACTCTATACCATTCCAGACAAATGATGGTCCAGTCTCTTCTTAAAAGTCTCCAGTGATGGAGCACCCACAACTTTTGAAGGCAAGCCGTACCACTGGTTAATTGATCTGTCAGGCAATTTTTTCTTAATTCTAGCTTGCTTCTCTCCATTCATTGTTTCTTGTTTTGCCTTCTAGTACTTTGGAAATAGGTTGACCTCTTCTTTCTGGCAGCCCCTCAAATATTGGAATACTGCTTTGTCACCCCCAGTCCTTTTCTCTAGACTAGACATACCCAATTCCTGCAATTCATCATGTTTCAGCCTCCAGCCCCTTAACCATCTTTGTTACTCTCTTCTGCACTCTTTCCAGTCTCTACATCTTTTTATAATATGGTGACCAAAACTGGGTGCAGTATTCTAAGTGTGGTCTTACTATGACTTTATAAAGCAGTACTAATACTTCATGTCATCTTGATTCTATCTCTCCATTAATGCAATCTAGGATTGTGATGGCTTTTTTGTTAAAGTCTGTCAAGATTTATCTGGATCTTGAACATACCTTCTGGGGTGTTGGATTATTTAGTGTCTTCTGCAGATTTAACAAGTCCCCCTTCTATTCCCTCCCTATGAAGATGTTGAAAAGTACTGGGGCTAAAATGGAACTTTGGGGTACCCCAATGCTTACTTCCCTTAGTGTAGATGTAGTTCCATTAAGGACTACATGATGAGTATGATTTGTCAGTCAGTTATAAATCAGTCAGGTGATGATGCTGTGTATCCCACATTTTTTTAGCTTTTTTTATATGTTGAAAGAAACTGTATTGTTTTTGTCATTTGTTGCAAGTCTTACTTCATTTTGAGCCTTAGCTTTCCTGACTTCATCTTTGCAGATCTGGGCTATAAGCTAATATTCTTCCTTAGTTATGTCTGTTTCCATTTTTTCTTCTTAGTCTTTTTGTCTTTCAGTTTATCAGAAAGTTCTTTGTGTAATCATGGTGGGGTTGTTTTTTTTCCGAAAAGCATTTAAGTTCTTTTATGAGCACCAAGCATCTGCATTATTTTGTAGTAGGAAGCATATCAGAAATAATTTTTGATTGCCGAGGCAATTCCAGAAATTTCCCCCTCTCTGCTTTACCTACACTGGTTGTCAGCAACATGCAGCTTCATCGAAGACGACCCTCCTCCTCCTCTTCCTCCTCCTCCTCATGCAACCCCCTGGTCAGCTGTTGTGGGGCCGGGAGGGCATGCACAAGTGGGGATATTCTCAAGTGAATGGCTGGGCTCAGCCAAAGCACAGCGAAGGTGTGCAGAGTGGGAGGATTGACCGGCTGACGGGCCGGTCTTTGGTGAAAGTGTCTTTGGCAAGGGGGCTCCAGCTTTCTTTGAGCCTGATCCCCAGGGTGGGAGAGTGAGGTTCAGCGGGGCCAGCCCCCTTTTCCTGCTGCCCTGAGCTTCTTTACTCCTCCAGCGGAGTTGAGCATCCTCTGGGCGGTGAAAGTTCCCCGTGCGAGATTTAAAGCCACCCAGAGGACTCTTTTCAATCAACACTGCTGTCAGCACCACTCCACTCGCTTGAGGAGGGTATCCCCGCCCATTCGCACCCTCCCAGCCCCACAGCAGCTGTCCAGAGGGTCATGTGAGGAGGCGGGTTGTCTTCGACAAAGCTGTCACCGCAGCTCATGCTCACTCCTCAGCCAACCCAGATTTCTGAAAAGTTACCAAGAAGAAAGAAAAGAAGTAGCGAAGAGCCCCAAGGAGAGCTTGCGGGGTTGGCCCAGCCTTGGCTTTCCAAGAGAGAGAGAAGAGACAGAGAGACAGAGAGCGAGAAATGAGAAAATGATGGAGGGAGGGAGAGAGGAAATAGAGAGAGAAACAAGAGAGAGAGAGAAGGGGAGAGAGAGAGGGAGAGAGAAATGAGAGAGAGCTGGAGGGAGAGAATGAGAGAGAGGGAAAAGAGAGGGAAACAAATGAGAGAAAGAAGGGGGAGAGAAAGAAAAAGAGGAAGAGAGAGAGGAAAAGAGAGAAAAACAGAAATGAGAGGGAGAGAAAAAGAGAGAGAGAGAAATGAGAGAGAAAAAGGGGGAGAAAAAGAGAAAGAAATGAGAAAATGATGGAGGGAGAGAATGAGAGAGGGAAAACAGAGAAACAAATGAGAGAGAGAAGGGGGAGACAAAGAAAAAGGAAGAAAGAAAGAAAAAAAGGGGGAGAGGGAGAGACCCATTTCCCACAGAAGACACTGGGAGCTACAAAACCTGGGTAGACATGACTAGGAGGGTCATGTGACTGGGTGGGAATGATATTGAGTTGGCCATGCCCACCCAGGCTTTGTGGATCCCGGTGTTTTCTTTTCTGTGGGAGGTCCAAATGACTCTTGGATTGTTTAAGGTTGCAGACCCCTGACATACACTCATAGTGAGAAGCTTACAAACAGAAATAGCAATATCAAATATGAGTCAATTCAACTCTGCTTACTTAATTTGGATGATTCTGTGTTAAGACAGATCCTAAGCTATCTAAACATTATTCTTCTATATCCATTCTTAAATTATGATAATAATTTTTTGGCTCTTCTTGGATATCTTTCAGCTCTTAGGGGTCTTTAATTATCTCAAATTCAACTTTTTTTCTTGTCTTCTGTCTTTCTTCTTCATTTATTTCTATCTAATTATTTTTGACATTTTGTAGGAACATAAGAGGAACTGTTTATTATTATGTACAATACTGTTTCCTTTACACCACACACAATTCTTTCTTAGGAGTAAGTATTCACAATGAAACAACATATATCTCTTTGTTTGTTACAAAGTTCTAATTTAAATCAAATGCACTTCATAGTTTGCTGTTTTTAATATTTTTCACCCCTGCACTCTTACCTGGTTAAGCTCACACCACATGCTAACACCACCATTTGCCACTTTGTCACTGAGGATGAAGTAAAGTTTATCCAAAGTAAGCCGCAGGATACAGGTTTTAGCTAACTTGGCAATTGTGCTTATCACACCTGTCAAGACAGTACATTTTACAATATACTCTCTTAATATCTCTGTATAATAGAACATCTTTAGTCACAGGAACAAAAATAGAAGGTGAAACCTCATTACCAAACAGGCATAATTAAAGGTTAATTTGGAAGCTGCATTAAAAATTACTGGACTCCAGTAATATCCCATCACTAAAATATTAAGTATTTTAGAAGTATTAATATTAATACTTCTGTAAGATTAACAAAGAAGCTTTGGAACCAAATTTATAATCCCTGTAACAGTTTTTCAGATATCTATTTACCTGTGTGCAGTTGTGACTGAATTTTTCTAAGTGGTTTTATTAACATAATTAACAAGCAATTTTTATATCTCACTCAGTGTTTAGTATGGAGTATGGAGGAATAGTATTCCTCCACTAGTATGGAGGAATAAAAGGAGAGTCTTTGAGATAACATAGTACTAATAGACTCATTACAGGTAGGCTGCAACTTTTGAAGTATCCTTGTAAATTTCCCCTTTTTTATTTTCTCTGTACTTTTTACCTCTCCAAGGACAGAATGAAAACATGAAATTCTTCCTGTACTACACACATTGTCTGAGTATTCATTCATACGGCTTGTTTGATTCGAGTTTAGCACGCTCTGGGAAGCAAATCGCTAGAAAGAATATGTATCTGCTTAGTTTAATCCACTTCAATTGACAGCTATGGATCTATCATCCCATTTAGCCTCCTCAATACCACGGAACAAACAGATGGACTGCCAAATAAATGAAACACTTTATTTCATTTAATCAATGGCCACGTTTCTATTTCCATTCCCAGCAGAAGGCTTGGTATTTTCCTTGAAGACCTTTATACTCTCAGAGGAAGCCCGCTCTTTCGATAGAAAAGAAGCGCCGCTCTTTAAAAAGTGCAAATCGGACGGACAGTCGGTCGAAGAAACCACGGAAGGGAGGCAAAACCGAGTGTGCTCTTTCCAGTGCTTTTTCTTTCCAGCTGAGCTGCAGCCTTTCTCACACGCTCTACTCACGACTGAAATGGTTGAGGCATCCCACGTCTGTAATCTTCGCTCGAAATCGCATGACAGCCACGGCTTCAGCATCAAAGCTCCCCCTCGCCTTCCTCCAATCAACCATAGAGAAAAAGGGAGGCAAGTGCACTTCCGGTTTCCGTTTTAAGCGTCTTAGGGGCAGTTTATGCAAAAATACCACAGAGTTTTTGTCCCGCGTTAGCTCCCCCCCCCCTTTTTTTTCTTTTCTTTTTTTTCTTTCTTTCTTTCCCCATTTGGGCCAATGGAGTCGGTTTCGTAATCTCTCTCATGGCCAGCTCAATTAAGTGGGAATCGGAAATGTCGCAGATCCGGCAAAAGGCCAATTTCTGATCCTACGAATTCTCTTCATCCTTTTCTTCGATCTACGGTGAAACCCGGAAACCAAACAAGGGGTTTGGTTGCCAATGATGCCTCCCCCACATTTTTGTTTCACTTTCCTTTATTTTATTTACTGGCCGTCCGGAAAGATTACACGCTTTAAAAGAAAAAAAAAGATTATTACAGTCTCCCGATTTAGGAGTTTTCCGGAAAGTTTTCGCCGTTCCCACTGGCGAACAGCAGCAACAACTGGGGGCCTCGCAGAAAGCGTAACCTAATCATTTCTTATTAGGCCTAACAACAGAAGAAATAAAGCTGGAAGGGACCTTGGTGGTCTTCTAGTCCAAACCCCTGCTCGAGCAGGGGAACCTATTTCAGAGAAGTGACTGTCTAGTCTTTGCATGCATGAGCCTTCATGTGTGGCAAGAAAAATGCTATACAAGTAATCCTCCACTTATTTGTTTAGTAACCATTCAAAATTACAATGCACTAAAAAAAGAGACTTATGACCATTTTTCACACAACCATCGCAGCATCCCTGTGATCAAAATTCAGACGCTTGGCAACTGACTCATATTTACAACAGTTGCAGTTGCAGTGTCCTGGGTCATGTGATCATCATTTGTAACCTCAGCCAGTTTTCGAAAAGCAAAATCTGTGAGAGAAGTCAGATTCGCTTAATGACTATGTAATTCACTTAACTGCTGTGATTCACTTAGCAACTATGGCAAAAGTGTCACAAAATGGAGCAAAATTCACTTAACAATTGCCTTGCTTTGCAAAGAAAATTTTGCACTCAATTGTGGTCATAAATTGAGGACTACCTTTATCATAGCTATCACAGAATGGAAGGAGCTTTGAGATCATCTAGTCCAGAGGTCTCCAAATTTGGCAACCTCAAGATCTGTGGATCTAAATTCCCAGAATAACTCTGCCAGCTGGCTGGGGAATTCTGGAAGCTGAAGTTGAATCCTCCCGTTCCTGAATTTGGAGCATAAAGACTTTGGAGACCCCTTCTCCTCCAGGCCTATCATCTCCTTGGCAACATCAGAGCTGCCCTGATGAATGCTTGTCAGCTCCACAATCCTGAATGGAAGGAGACATCACCTAGGTTGGCTCTGCCGCACTTATCCACACAAGGCCAGAGAGAAGAGGGTTGCTTGGCAGATTCAGGGCCTTCCAAATGAAGTCCCAACACCAAAAATCCTCAATTTGATGTGCTAATAAGGTATCAGGCTAGAAAACTGGAGACAATGAACTCTAGTCCTGCCTTAGGCACAAAAGCTGGCTGGGTGACTTCGGACCAATCACCAGGAGATGGTGAGTTCTAGTCCCACTTTAGGCATGAAAAGTAGCTGGGTGACTGGGCTCTTAGCCCAACCCATTCACAGGGTTGTTGGGAAAATATGAAACGAGGAAGGAGTATTATGTATGCTCACCACTTCAGTTACTTACAAAAATAATTAAGGCAGAATACAAAAAGGGAGAGAGAGAGAGAGAGAGCGATGATGGATGTATGGAAGGACAGACAGATAAAAAGCCACAGCAAGCAAGGTCAGTTGTGAGTGTGTATGACCCATTCTCACAGCCTGTCCTTTACTCACTTGGAAGTAAGGCTTTGACTAAGGACACATGCTAAAACTGACTGTCCCAGGATCTCACTTGCAGGGCCCTCAGTTCTGGTTCTGGTTCTGCCCAGCCCTGATGTGGAACAATTACATTCAAGGAGATCAGGAGAGGAAAAAGGTACTTGATTCAGAGACACCAATTGGATCATCACTCCTTGCCTTGTTTTGGTCTCGGTGAACTCAGGGACAGACAGATGAACTGGCCAAGCAGCAGGAACCGGCTAACTCACCAGGCGTTTCTCACAGTCACCCTCCAAAAGCAGGGAAAGAGGTAGGAAGCCAATTATACCAAGAGGACCTAGCCCTTCTCACCAGAAAAAGGAGATGTGCTGAAGGTAAAGGGAAATTTTTGCTGAAGGAGACAGCCAGATGTGCATACAGTCAAGCTGGTCTGGATTCAGGCCTGTCTCCAAGTCAGAGTAGCAGCAAATCCAAACCTGGGACCCTCCCCCCTCTTTTGCAGGCTCCTTAGATCTCATATGTTGACAGAGGAAACAGACCCAGAATGAAAGGGATCCCACCATGGGGCAGGCAGGAGGCCTTGGGGAACAAAGGGTGTCTCAGAAGAATTTGTCATTCTGAAGTGGGGGCATGTGATATCATCAGGATTGATGGAAGACAGAAATGAACTTGTCAGAATTCTCAGTCTCCAGCTACTGCAGCTTTTTGGTCAGCCAGTCGTCAGGCTGGTTGGGGTCCCCTCTGTCTGACTGGGGAGAAGGGATGCTGGTGGTGCTGTCCCTCCTTTGAAGCTCCAGTATCAGCTGGTTGGCAGCCTTGATGTGCTTGATGGCCATTTGGAGGTGCTCAGCAAGATCAGAGCGCACTGAGGACAGCTTGTGGGTGTGGAAGACCATCTCCTCAGAGAGGTACTCCAACATGTTGCACTGGGGGATGAAGTAGTTGGGCCAGGTCTTGTTCACTAGGCAGTGGTGCAGGTCGTCAATCAGGCCCAGCAGGAAGCGGGCAGCATAATCCTCCTGCAGCTGGCGGGCAGCTGGCCACAGGCCTAGAGCTTGATGCTGCACAGGTGGTAAGGGCTGATGGCCTTGGGGCTCGAGAGCAGCTTGATGATGATGACATTGCAGGCCTGATAGGCTTGCATGAGACTGCTGGAGATGTACTTCTTCAGTTGCACCTTGCTGCGGGCAAAGGATGAGCACCATTCATCCTTCCAGCCTTGGTATGAGCAAGCAGGGAAGCTGATGATGACTTCTTCCTCAATGTCTTCCTGTCGCAGAAGTGGTTCTTCATCAGCCAGCTCTGGGCCACAGCTGGCCAGATATTGCCTAGTTTCCAGGATATCTACCCATGCCCCTATCTCCCTTCCAAAAATATTTTCCTGCATCTCTGGTTCTCTTTTTAAATCTCTTAAAATATTCTTTCCCTTGGTTTGTTGTTTGCTGGTTTATCTGTTCTGTTTTTTCATCTGCTCTTTCAATTGGCTCCTCCTTTTCCTGGGTGTCTTGATCACTCGTCCTTTGTATAATATTCCCCAATTTTACATCTGTGCCATGCATTAAATTCTTAATCTCCTTGTGGTTTCTTATCAGAATGTCCTTGATGCTTTGAAACTTCCAAAGTTCCACTCATTTCCTCCTGGTAGAGCATCTTGTCTTGTTTTGGTAAGTCCCCCTCTTGTCCAATAGTCCCAAAACCATATATTCAAATCTAAGTCGGTCTTCAAAGAATACAATGTTCATAATTCTTTTTTTTTTTATTGCAAAAGTTTTACAATTACATTTTCACCCCTTTTCCCCCCCCACCTCCCCCCCAAACTTCCCAACCTCCCTAACCCTCCCTAACCCTCCCCTCCCCCCAGACTTCCCTATAATATACTCATAACTGGTAAAAAAAAACACACACACACAAAAAAGAAAAACCCTTAGTATGACACTTATGTGTAAACTTGAACCCCTCCCTCCCCTGTATAATTTTTCTTTTACCTCATTTCATTAAAATATTTCTAATACATTATTTTCAAATAAAAGCTATTTGATACTTTCTAGTTTGATATTTGTTCTGAACATATTCTATCCACCTTTTCCATTCCCATTCATAAGTCTCTTGTGAACAATGTTCATAATTCTTTATATCCCGTAATTAATCAATCAATTCCCAGAAGCTTTCCAGAACCTCCTTAAATCCCCTTTATATAATAATAATAATAATAATAATAATAATAATAATAATAATAATAATAATAATTACTATTACTATTATTACTACTACTACTACTACTACTATTATTATTATTATTATTATTATTATTATTATTATTATTATTATTATTATTTTATTTCTATACCACCCTTCTCCCGAAGGACTCAGGGCGGTGTACAGCCTATTCAAAAACACAAGACAAAACATTGATTAAAAATTTAAAATAATTAAATAAATTTGGCTCAATTTAAAACCCCACAAATTTAAAATACCCCAATTTAAAATTATTATGTTGATAGCCCAGCCTGGCGGAACAACAGGGTCTTCAGTGCACAGCGAAACACCCGGAGGTCTTATGAATTCAATCATATATTATAGCATTCAGGGGTCACTTTAGTTAACATGTCTTCCTGTCTCATATTTAAATGTCCAGTAGTCATGTCATAGATGCATATAACACATCCTTGTCAAAAAATTTTCCCAGAGTTTTAGGAATATGTTATACTTTCCTTTCGTCAGCAGGTGGCGCTCTCAGCTTAGATTTCAATGTTGTCACAGATCCAACCAATTTTTAGTTTGATAATAATTCAAACTATAAAAACAAAGTTTTTTAGGTAAAGAGCTCCAGCATTTTAAAATGCCTTTCCAAAACCGCTCGTATCCAGTTTAAAAGTCCAATTTTCTTTAATTTTTAAAAAGTTTTTTGCTTTTCTCCCTTTGATTTTTTTCTTTCAATTCTGGAATTTTTCTCAAAGTGCTCAATCACTGCTTTAACAAATAGTTGTGAGCCTCTCTTTTCCTGGATTTTTCTTTTTGGAGTTAGGTTATTAAATAAGAAGAAATCCTCTCATCCAGTTCAAGACACTGTTCACCTACTCCGCTTCAGCACATTCTTAGCTGTTCCTCGGCTGTCCCAGCTTTATGGCAGCCATCTTTAGGCTGCCTCTTCTCCTCATTGTGGCTGAGAGGGAAAAGAAAGTCCCGGGTCAGAGACTTCCGGTTGGTGCCGCGGGGACACAGACAGGGAAAGGGTGAGCTCTGCGGAGCTCTGCCAAAACCCCGTCTGCCAAGCTGCTGCTGACAGATCTTTGGACCTCCCCTGTCTTGAAGGGAAAGGGGGACAAGAAGGGACCCCTTGGGTGGCCGAGAGGAACGGGTAGGTTCCTCGGGGCCAGAGGCTTTCCCTTCATGCCGGCGGCAGTGGAACAACTGCCATGGCAGCTGTCCTGAAACCGCGGCAACTGGGAACAAAGATCATGCTGGAGGAGAGGAGGAGAAGCGGAGAAGAACAGGGAGCTTGTATGCCGGGTGAGTTTAACAATTACCCAGGCGGGAGCTGCTGTCAGATGTGGATTGCAACAAGTGAACCCCTGTTTTAATAGCGGCTAACAACTACAGGGGCTAAAAGACAAAGGACCTGTTTGATAGAAAGCATTTATTATGACTGTGTGGAAATGGCTTAGTTACAATTTTTTAAACTATTTTTATTTTTTTTTCCTGTGGATAAATGAGGCTAGACTAATTTTGTGGAGTGAGACTGGATTATATCTGGGGGAGAGGAAGGAGAAGAGGAAACAACTATGTTTTAAAAGTAAAGACAAAAGACAAACGGTGATGGATAAAATGGCTGCTAGCTCTGAAGGGAAAGTATGAATTCCAGACTATTTGTTAATTGAAAAGAGAAAGTATGTTGCTTGTTACTTGTACTGAATTAATACTGAGAAAAGACTTAGAGACCTTGGTTTCTGATACATAATCTGTTCACTAGAGGACTTATGGAAGATTTGAAAGAAGAAATTAAATGGAATAATGGAAACTGAACTAAATAAAAATGATTATAAGAGAAAGGCGTGGCAACAGAAGGAAGACATGATGATACCATATATGGAATAGTTCCAGAATTAACTTTGCAGAACTTATAACTTTGATGACACTGAAAGGGAAAAGAAATACAGTTGGACAGATTGGACGAAAAAAACCAACAACAATGGAATAAATTAACAATAAAATAAATAAACAAGATAACAAAATATCACATTTTGATTCAAATGGATGTAATGGTTATTGGGTGAATGATTAATGTTAGGAGATACTTTTCTTTCTTTTCCATGCTTTCTTTTTATTTCTTATCTTTCTCTTTTCTCTTTGTTTTATTCTTTTCTCATTTGCTTTTTTTTCTTCCCTCTCTATTTTCTCTTTTTTTCTTTCTAATATAATTGTTTAATTCTTCTTTTTGTTATTTTTAAACTCCCTTTTCCCTTTTTACTGATGTTTCTATTACTTCCTTATTTTTTTATTGTAATTACTATTGTTATTATTTTCCTTGTTATTACTATCACCACCTTGTTTTAATATATATATAAATACACAAATAACATGATTAAGAAATAAGAGCACAAATGATTTAAGAAAAATACGATCTCTGGAGGCTTTAACTTTTTTTTAAACTTTGAATTTTTTGTAGATTCAACAACTTAGAAGAAAAGGTTTTTTAAGACATTGGAAGATATTTGTTAAAATATACTTTTATTTTAAATTAGAAATATGGAGGAGAATAAATGGAAAAACAATATGGGTAATACATTGTGAAGTAATTTGAAGCTAATAGACTGAATAAGAGAATAGGAGTAGAGGAAGGTATTATATTAGAAAACAGTTGAAACAAAGCTTGGAATTAGTTAAAAATTAAAATAAGAGTTAGGAATGGAGGAAAGCATGAGCTGGAAAACAGTTAAATCAATGCTGTGGACCAGCCAATAAACAGAGTTAGGAGTGGAGGAAAGCATATGTTGGGTAACAGTTTATATGAACTGTGAACCAGTTAAAAATAAAAAGGTAGGACTGGAGGAGACTATACCTGGGGATCAATTGAAATATAATTGTGAACCAGTTAAAAATAGAGGTAGGAGTGGAGGAAAATATGCATTATAAGACAGTTAAAGTAAAGCTTGCGAACCAATTAATATATAGATTAGGAGTGGAGGAAAGCATATACTGGGTAACAGCTAAAGCTAAACTGTGAACTAGCCAAAAAATATAAAGTTAGGAGTGGAGGAGACTATATCTGGGGAACAATTGCTGAGCACATTGTAAGCCGCCCTGAGTCTTCGGAGAAGGGCGGCATATAAATCAAATTAAAAAAACAACAACAATTGAAATATAGTTGTGAACCAGTTAAAAATAAAGGTGGGAGCGGAAGAAAGCACTGCTGGAAAATAACTATTTTTAAGTTGTAAACCAGTTATAAAATAAATATAGGAGGAGTAAAGGAGATAAGGTTAGTGTGTAGTTAAAATCACACTGTGAACCAGCCAAAGTAATTTAAGTTCAGGAGTGGAGGTAAGCCTTGCGGGAAAGCAGCAGATCAAGATGTGAACCAGCTAAAAAATAAAATTAGGAGGAAGTGGAAGAAACTTTACAAGAGAATAATAATATAACTGTGAACCAGTTAAATAATCAGATTGGAGTTATATAAACTACTAAAAGAAAAGGGAAATAAATTTTTGATAAGATTTGGATATTAGTTGTGATCAAGAAGATGTGAAATATAGATTTGGTGTAATGGATCTTAAATTGAGAAATGTATATGAAATATTGATTGTTAAAATGATAGAGATTTAGAATGGTATTTATAAACTAGAATGTTGGGCGAAATAATTAAATGATAAATGTTTAGAATAAGATTTTTTCTTTTTTCTTTTTTTTTTAAAAAAGATGTAATTGGATAAAAATGGGAACAAAATTGATTGTGGGAATCTTAATAATTGTACTTACTATATGACGGAACCTGCTCTAAAAAGATGTATTTTATGTTTTGTGTTTTGAAAAATAAAAAATTGGGAAAAAAAAAGAAAGTCCCTGGTCAGGCACAATAATTGTGACTCTCCATGACTTCACAGGGTGCCCCTTTTTGCTTCTCCGCCCCTACAGGGTGGCTTCTTTCAGAGCCCACCAACGGGGAGAACTCCTCATGTCCGATCTCATCACAACATCAGCCAGAAGTCAGCTGCCTGATCTTGAAGGAACGAAGGGCATGATGTAGTACAACATGCAGCTGCTGTGCACCCCAGGATGATGGAAACAAGGGTGCCGTTCTTCTCCACCTTCTTCACCTTGGGCATCCCTCTCTGAATCTCAGAAAGGACCATGTTGGTGGACCTGAAAAACCATTTGGCCACGCCAGTGGGGAAGAAGTAGTTAGTGGCCTTGTTGAAATGCTCTACGATGGTGCAACAATCCTTCCACTTGCTGATGGTCCCTTTGTCAAAGATCCGCAAGCTCAGCCAGGAATGACATAAGGTAGAGTGGTGCCATGTCCAGGGTGATTGGCTGGTTTTGGTACTGGAGCTTCAGAGCTGGCACAAGCAAAGTCCATGCCATAGTCAGTGCCACAAGTGTAGAAATTCAGTTCATCCAGATCAAAGTCTACCATGCCTTTTCAAACCCTTCTGGAAAGCAGCAAGTACTCATTGGTGATGAAGTTTTTGGTCAGGTTTTTCTACCATGCCCAGCCGGGGAAGTTGAAGTTCATTTACTACATCTGGAGTGCAAAACCAAGCACACTCTAGATAACAGCAAATAATCAAAATTGGCTGCACCTCTGTCCAGCTACTGTGGTCATAGGTAACATAACATTAAAACATTAAATACTCTTATTTAACCTCAATATCTTCCACTCTATAAGATATCTTTAAAAAAGTATTCTGGGCTTTTGTTTCATCTTTTTTATGACCCTCTTTTAAGCACTTAATATTATTTTAGTCTTTTCCTTTACAATTTCGTAAGAAGGGGTATGCTGATCTACAAAATTACCATAATCCTGTACATCAGTAAGACTAAAAGGAAATGAATATTTAAATTCACCAGCCATTCAATGACTCTAGCACATAATGTGTTATACGAGCTGATTGTTTAAATAAATCAAAGATCTGACTTTTTTTTCTTTTGGCCCAGTCCTCCTCTCAGGTTTGGTACTTTTTATTTATGGTTACTAACAAGGTTGAGAATCCCTTAAGAAAAAGAGGAATTTATAATTGCTTGATAGACATTCCAGATAAGAAATACATTAGTCTATGAGAATAAGCTGGAGGGAGTGATTTAAATTTAATGTGCTTATTGGTGCCAAGATGGATTTTTACCAGTTCGATATATGTAATTAAAGCTCTAATGTAGTTTTGTGTTTATAAAATGGATTTGAAAATGGGGTTTTCTTTTTTTCCCTTTATATATAATGCTTAAATAATTCATAAAGCTTGTAAAATATTATTGAAAGTGAATGTGAAAGAACGCATGTTAAGATGAAGATGTGCTAGAAATTTATTGATTTTAGGAATTTTTTTTAAAAAAGTTTAGTTTTAAAATGGAGATTAAAAATGATTTTTTCCCTTTAAATTAAAAAATATGAAAGAGATTAATGATTATAAAGATTGTGAATATAAACAATACTCTATAAAGATGAAAAAAGTGCCAATAGAAATATACATTACTTCCTATTGTAAGGAAAAAAGCAGAGATGATTAAATTGATTGCTCTATTCAAAGCAAATAACATTCTAATTTTGTTCCCATTTGGAAATCACTTCTGGATTTTGTACTTGAGATAGAAAAAAATGAAACTTCGATTTTGGTTTTGCTGACTAGCTAGATTTCTTGTAATACAAATGGCTAGTGTGTATTACTGTGTAAAAGTAGAAAGTTGAGGCTGTAATGTTATTATCTTCTACTGTGCGAAAAAGAGTCTAATTCAGGGTTTAGTTACTCATGTTTCCTGATGGTAATAAAACTTAAGTGCTTTCAGTCTTCTGATAACCAAATTGCAAGAAAAAAGCTTCTTGCAGAAAAAGGGGTTTATTTGCCAGATTTTTAAAATCATATCTTCATCTACAGCTGTGCTTCACAAACCTCCTACTCGATCCCAAATCTCTGACAGGCCAGGGTAGCATGATTTTCATGAGGAAGATGGCATGCAGCAAGAGTAAATTCTTCTCTCATTACAAAACTTTTGTTCAATAAATGTCTATGAGCTGCAAATGTATATAGTTACATGGGCAGCCACAGAAATCACTGCCAAGTTTAGCTATGTTGCTTTTCTCATAAAGAAAATAAATGTCTATGGCCACAGAGAAATATAATTTATTGTCTTCCTATGTGGTAATTTTTTCATGTATTTTTCTCCCTGAAGCAATCAATAGTCACAAATAATTTTAAATTCTGTTTATTAATCTATGCTACAAGTAGTCTTCGATTTACAACTATTCATATAATGACTATTTGAACCTACAACGGCACTAAAAAAAATGACATGACAATTTTTCACACGATCATTGCAGCATCCCCATGGTCACATGATCAAAATTCGGACACTTTGCAACTGGCTCATATTTATGATTGTTGCAGTGAGTTGGGGTCATGTGATTACTACCTGTATTTCATAATAAAAACAGAAACAGAAATACTATTACAAAATACTATACATAATATGCTATACAGTGTATGCTATACTATAATGTACTAAAAAGAATAGAATGCATTTCTTCATTTTAGTTTAGAATGAGAAGCTTGGCAAAATTACAATAATTTGTCATTGGGCTGCTATCACTTCATCCTTTATTAGCACGATCATCTACACAATTCTTAGATGCACTTGGATCTCCATGCACTCTAAGCCGATAAATGCAAGTATACTTAGGATGGCCCCAGTTGTTTATCACTTTCAGCTTTATATATCTCATCAGTTCAGAAGATTCATTCTGAAAAAGAGAGAGATTTTTTTAATTCTGCCATTGCTTAATTATTGTGATTAAAGGTAATTATAGGTAATATATTTTTCTTGCAATATGTCTAGTGTGCACAGAACACTAACATATAAATAGCATATGTGTACAATAAGGATAGTCCTATATTCACAACTTGCCTCAAGCACTCCCCTCCTCATTCTCCTTCCATATAATTGGAAGGAATATCAATCATAACTTTATTTTAAAAGATTCTTGGTTTAATGCCGCTGATTTAATAAACTATTAACAAATCACTAGAAAAAGCAAAATGCATACAGCACATAAAAGCCAAGATTCTTTCTTAAATTATTTATTTTACAGATTCTAATTTTAAATTAACAGTTCATGGTCTGAATTAAAACAGTGTTTATTTGTTTGAATTATTTCTGTATCATTTGTAATCTATATACACTCCTATGTATGTAGCCTTCAACTTAAAACTGGTTGCTTCACAATCATTCAAAATTAAAATGGACCCCCAAAAAGTACTTATGACCCAGTCCTGGAGTTCCAACAGCTGACACACCATGATCACATGGCAGCATTTTGAGAACTGACAAACTGGCCTGCATTTTTAGCTGTTGCAGCTTCCTTCAGTCAATTTACATTTTTACAGAAAACTGGCATTTACATTTGGTTTCTGGCAAAAACCACCTGTAACAAACAATGGGTTCACCTAACCATGGTGCTTAATAACCATGGTGTTTGCTTAATGACTGCTGCAAAAAAGGTTTTAAAAATTGAGTCAATGTGCGATTTACCCATTTTATGATTACCTGTGATAGTGTAGTAAAATAAGACATTAGAACCAAAACAATAATAATAAATGCAGAGAATGTGCACTCGTCCCTGAATTTTCTCTAGAAAATCTTTGTTTAGATTAATTTCCAAAAGACCATGAGTGTGGCTATTGTCCTGACCTTAGGATACAGCTATTCTGTAATCCAGGGACTGCAACAAAATGTGTGTTGCGATAATGTGTCTGCAAATCCTTGCCCACAATTTCTCCAAATGCAGGGTTTTTTTAAATAAATGGGGGTACTAATGATGGCATGTACTAAATGAGTTGATTCCATGAGGATGATCCTGAAGCTAATAAGAACCAAGTCATAAAGGCCTTTATGGTTAAAAAACAGCATTTTAAACTCAGAAGCCTATGGATAAACATTGTGGATCCATAACATGTTATGTGGCTATGATGGTTTTCATCTGCCAATAAATAAGAATCTGCCAAAGTAAAGTTCTAATAATTCCTTCTTCTACCCAGGGAAAAAAGAGGAAAATACAAAAACCTGGCATTTCAAGTAAGCATCTTACTGTTCATTCATTTAGCACTAGATTGGGATTTAATGTCAAAAGGAATTAACCTAGCCAGAGATCCTATCCTTTTTCTTTTTTTTCTTATGGAAAATCATGATGGTTATATAGTTATGCTAACTGTATCGATTACTATAATTGTTCCCTTGATCAACAGCAATATTTATTAAAATTTCCCAACAACTTCTACATACTTTCAACTGGAATGTTTGAATTAAGAATCCTTCCATGTCATATGTAAACTGACCCAAGAAAGTTCCTTGTTCCTCTTCTTCTGTTTTTAGTCCCTTTGGAAACAAAGGATTTATTACCAACAATCATGACATCATAGAGCATTCCATAATAGAAGAAAGACAAAGATTTTATCTATTTTGGAATCAAATCTTAACATAAGTAGGTCGTCAAATTGTGGACAAGCATTTTTAAGTCACTAATATGAGACGGTGTATGGCTTACTGGCTATTTATTAATGACCCACTGATATCCTAATTAAAGAATCAATTATTTACCTGTAAAGTTATCATCAACAATATTCAGAAATATGAAGCAAAAAATTATTATTTTTAGTTCACATATTTCAGCAACATACATAGTTCTTTTATCCTGAAAAATGCCAATATAGGCTGAGCAATTATACAGTGCCTTTGAAAGACCAATTTAGTCTGAAATGCACTGGAGTACATTATATGCCTTTATGTATCTATACGTACAGAGATGTGCACATATACAAAATAACTCTTCAGTGACCATTGGACTTTTTCATTATATTTTGTGCCATTCACACATTAGTTTTCTTAGAATAGATAGCTTGATATTTGACTGTAATCAAACAATATAAAGTGATAACTCCTTCAATTTGTTTTGTCAATGTTGTGTCAGAAAGCACTATAAGATTCACTCTAATTAATGAATTAAAGCAGTTTAGAGTAGATAGTTAAATCCATAGAATTAAATTTGATTCTATTTTGTTCTCCATCTAGCTCATAATTAACTTTGTGCGATGCTCTTTCTTTTTTATAGTTAGATGGCAGGAAGCAGTAGAACTAAGTTATTAATATGCTAAGTGCACTACATGCCAAAATTATAAATTATTTCCTGATTGATTTTATATAAAGTTAAACAGGATGAAGGAATGCAAGCTTTCAAAGGACTATACTTCAGCAAGAGGGGATCAATTTATTTTCCATAGTATCTGAGGGCAGGACGAGAAGCAATGGGTGAAAACTCATTAGAGGGAGATCTAACCTGGAATCTTCCAGTCCTATGATTTTATGATTGTGTCTATGGTTGTCAAGATCTCTGAATATAAGACTTACTGCAAAATGTGCTTTTGTATTGGCTGGTTAGGTCTATGTACCATAACATGGGTTTGCCACTGCCGTTTGTAAAATATGAGCTATAGTTTAATATGTTGTATGAAGTTAATCAGTTGTGTCTAACCAACAATCATAATTAAGCAACTTCTATAATTATAACAAACTGTTTAGAAATTCTTTCAGCTAATCAATTACAGTACAGTATTCCCAGAGTTATGATAGTTCACTTAGCAACCATTCAAAGTTACGACCTAACTCTGTCCAGTACTTAGGACCCAGTCCCAAAGTTACAAATGTTGCAGCACCATGGCTATCATTCACACTTATGAACAACGGCAGAGGTGCTGCAACATTCACCCTGCCTATTCCCCACCCCCCATCCCAGCCAGGTCTTCACAGGTACTCCACCTGCGGAGACTTACTTATCTTGAGAAGATCTCTCTGTCACAGTTTCTTTGCCTGCTTCATTGCTTCAGGCCTTGGGTGCATTTGCAGAGAACAAAGACCTAAAGTACTGTCGGATCATGTGAGATCAGTAGCGTGAAATCTTGTGCTACTGATCTTGCGATATCTTGCACTAGTGTAGGCCTCTGTTCTCTGCAAATTGAGGCCGGATGAGATCTGCAGCAAAAGACTTTGCAAACAGAGGGAAGGCTTCGGTCCTTCAGGCCTTCCCTCTGTTTTCCATTTCCTTACCGAAGCCTGCAGAGAGATTGCATCCCTTGTTGGCTTTGGCAACTCTTTGCAAAAATCCTTTGCCAGTACGAGTGGAGCTTGGGAGAGAGAGAGGCTGGAAAGGAAACAGCTTGCTAGATCTTTGCAAGGTAAGTGACCTGGCCTTGGGGGGAGGAGAAGCAATTGTGGGGAGCATGAGATATTTCAGTGGGTCGGGGAGGCCTTGGGTGGTCTTAAGCAGGTGGCCTGTTCCATCACTAGATCGCCCCAATGGCCTTCCCTACCCTGAGATACATGTTCAGTTAACGATCTGCACATTTGATTATCAAATGGATGGGCAAAAGCAGGGAGTGATTACGGTCAAATTACGCAAATCACTCTACAAATCTTTGGGTTACGAATGTAATTGACAGGCTCCATTACATTCATAACTTGAGGACTACCTGTATTGGTGAAATCAAGATTGTTAATTTGAAAATTAGCATATTTAGCCCTAAAATCATGTTTGTTGGTTTGTTCATTAGTCTAATGACATAATAAAATGTAAAATAAAATATGTGTGCCATAAGGTAAAGGTAAAGGTTCCCCTTACACATACATGCTAGTCATTCTCGACTCTAGGGGGCAGTGCTCATTTCTGTTTCAAAGCCGAAGAGCCAACGCTGTCCGAAGTCGTCTCCTTGGTCATGTGGCCAGCATGATTAAATGCCAAAGGCACACGGAACACTGTTACCTTCCCACCAAAGGTGGTCCCTATTTTTCTACTTGCATTTTTTATGTGCTTTCGAACTGCTAGGTTGGCAGAAGCTGGGACAAGTAACAGGAGCTTACCCCATTACGCGGCACTAGGGATTTGAACCGCTGAACTGCCGACCTTTCTATCGACAAGCTCAGCATCTTAGCCACTGAGCCACCATGTCCCATATGTGTGCCATATTGGGATATAAAATTGGAATATTGGGATACATATAAAAACATATTCAGATGTAAAAAAAATATTTAATGAAATTATCAAATACAATCATCTTCTTGATAGCTGATCCCAATCTGACATAGATAGCAATCTCTCAGTCCTAAAGAATAACAATCATAAGAATGTTAATTTTTACTCAAATTTAGTAAATAAATTAGAACATGATGCTTACATAAATAGCAAAATCTTTGGGAGCGCTAGAGATCTCATCTGTGGGGGAGATTTTCTTAGATATATGTTGTATTGTAACAGCTGTTGGAATAATTTCCTTAGCTAGTCTGATAACAGTTTCAGCTTGACTTCCAGGAAAAGACCAGCAATTTCCAAGGTGGTAACTGGGCTTAAAGAGAATACAGAGAAAGTTCTGAATAATTTAAGCATTCTACTGTATAAATGCTGTAACTCAATCAATTAAAGAGGATTTAATTATTCATTTTGGTTTCTATAGTTTGAGGTTCTGTTTAATTAATGCATTTATTATATAAGGTGTTATATATGTTTTGAATGTCACTTGGAATACTTTGAAATACTTCTATTAAAGAAAGAAAATTTTAATAAATGTTCAGGCAAATCAGAAACTTCCAAGAATCCAATCAAGGCTCAGCTGTTCAAACTACTGTAATCAACTAGAACCCATGCCATAGGCTAACTAAATAAATTAGAACCAAGCATAAACCAAGAATCAAGAATTTGCATTCCAAAGATGGCAATCAGGATTGGGCAAAAGAACCAATCACAAAGCAGCTTGTCAAAACGCCAATCTGAATTCAAGACACATGACTCTAAAGATTGGAGCACAAACAGTTGCCTTTGGTTTGCATAGTGTATCACTTTGCCTCTGAAGATTCTAGCCACACTTGCCAGTAAAATCTCAAGGAATATATTCTCCATTTTACAGCCACTGGAGCCTGAAGCTCAACACTGCCTCCCAAATACTTTATGTTTATTTATACCTGAAGAATTACGTCTGGTGGTTTTACAAAAGGGAATATAATGAATGACATCCAGAAATAGTTTCCATCAGGATAGTGGTAGCTTCTAGTGGTTCTGGACTGAACAATACTGGCACCTAGAAACATTGTATTACAATTAAATATCTCATCATTTATCTATTTTAAAGAATATTATATGAAAAAAATTCTGGCATACAAGACTAATGCCATTTAACAGCAAAGAGAGTCAAGAAAATATAATCTCTGTTACAGTTTATGTATAACAAACAATTAGCAAACTCCTCCAATACATAATATTGGGGATGGGAGATTCCCCCCTTTTTTCCTTATAGTATGTCTGTAATTGAACTGCATCTGCTATCATCAATGAAGAATAACAGAAAATGTACCCTGGGGAATAAGCCATTTGCAATGCATTGCATATTTATATTTATCCAGTTCATTAAAAGCCACATTAGGGTGATATTGGTGGTATTGTTGTTTAGTTTATCATTGTAGAGATATGTCTATACAACTAGCCACTATACATTTTAAGTGCAACCAGATGACATAAAATTATTAGCTGCATCTAAAATATATCCACCTTGGAATTTATTCTGAGTGAAATGCTATGGCTGCCTAAAATAGAAAAAAACAAATATTTAATGGGCTACAGTTCTCTTTTGTCTATCACATTTGAAGCTCCAGGATATTCCTAGAGCTCATTTTTTTAAGAGCAAGTCTAAAAAGAAAGTGGCTGTGAATATTTTTGGATAAGCATTTAGTAAGAAAGCTTGAAATTTTGCTACCAATTTGCAACTTACGTGCGCTTGCACAATTTCATAGTGAACATCTTAGAACTTGCATATTAAAATATGTGCAAAAATGCTTTTGAAGACTTTTCAGATATTGTAGTTGATATTGATACTAACAAACCGTATTATTAAAAGGAGTAGTACAATTACATGAAATACTTTGACATTTCTTTTAATTTAATAACAAACACACATTATAGTTTATACTAAATAAAGCTGTACTATATATGAATAGTAGGAATTTTCAAAATCTAGTTATATAGTTTAGAGTATATCTGTTGCAAATACCTGTAGATTGGAGTGCATAATCTGGCATCTGAACAATATCTTCATCCAACTTTTGTTCTAATTTTTTAAGAATTTTTTCAATACTCTGTAATGGATAAAAGATAAAATTAAAATTAAGCTACATCTATAAATTTGGGAAAATTTAGAAAAGGAGCCAGAAATGATAAAAAAAAATAAACCCGAACATTAATTGCAACTTTCCAGAAATGTTGCATCACATATATCACTTATGACATGGATTGCTACTCCACAAGTGGCACAGGTAATAAAAAATGACACACAAATACAGAATAGGAAAGTCCATGCATCATGCCTTCAGTTTGCTTGACTTCATTGTGCTGTTGCCAGTTAGGTAGGCTCAAACTGGAAGACTAAGTAAAAGAACATGAACAAGATTACTAGCGTGCCAGGATTTGATTTGGTGAATTTGGTATATTGGTTTGGCACAAATGATTTCTATCAATAAAATCTTATGAGATCTCTTACTGATCTTGTAATGCCTTTGCTTGCATATCCTTCTAGTATTTGACCAACTGTGTTATAGGCAATATTGTTCATAGTCAGTTTTAGATCTTGAAGTTGTATTTGCAGCTTTTGCTTCTGCTCCTTCAGAAATTGTAGTTGAAGTGCTTTTGATTGTAAAATGTAATTAGCTTTCCTAGGAAAAATAATAAAGGGAAATGATATGTTCTTCATATCCTTCACTAAATCTATAGTCATTTAATTTCAGTAACTATGAAATATAGTAGTAACAATTCTGAAAATTTAGAAAACAAATTTCATCTGTATATTGCATTGATATGATTGCATTATGAGAATGTCTAATCTTGGTCCTTGCCTTAACATAGTATTAATTTAACACTGTTCATTTAATAACTTGGAATCCATCTACAGAGGAACAAACAAGGTGTCCTTTATTTCATGCTGGTTTTTTATCCAACTATAGCCCCAGAAACACTCAGCTGTTATACAGTTAAACAGGCAGGTTTGAGCAAGCAACTTCAGCCAGTGGAAACAAGTCAATGATACACTGAAGCCATCCATTAAGCAGTACCACAATGGCATTGTCATGAAGAATAAGGCAGAAAGGGGGGAAATTATTCAACCCGAGCAGTGACTTAACCATTGTTACAATGATTTTCTAATAATCACAGCATTGGTAGGGAGCTAATATAACTGTCATTCTTGGTTTGTGTGTAAAAGTATTTTTTGTTCCACAAGCAGTAGAGATACTTGCAAATTATCAGCATAAAATAATTTTGATGTTTTCTTACTTTAAGGATCTCAGGTCTTTGGTTCCACCCTATACATCAAGGAAAAAATAAATCCAAATTAAAATATGCATATTGTTTATTTTAAACTGCAGATAGGAAGTGTAATTGAGATGAGCTTCTCATACTCCTTGTTACATCAAAATCCTATGAACAAGCCTACTTAAATAGCTTGGGAGCAACTACCGTTACATAATTGTTTAAGTTTATTATGGATAGAGGTGGACCAACTTGAATATAATATTAACATTTTAATTATGTGGGAGAACATAAATGCTAATTGGTGATAATACCAATACATTCAGTCCTTTACCAAGAGATGAAGTTTTCAAGCTGAGTTCAGCTCCTCATCAAGCTTTGGCCACAGCATGGTTCATCATTGCCTTTTTGTGGGACGCTTTATGGCTTTCCAGTTCAGGATATAGGCCAAATATTCCCTAGAAGCAATCCTTTCAAGTACTTAGGAGTTGATCTTCCTAATAACCAGGATCAGCTAATCCCTTGGTGGTGCAGCAGATTAAAGTGCTGGTAAGTAACACCAGCTGCCTGCAATTACTGCAAGTTCAAATATCACTAGGCTCAAGGTTGACTCAGCCTTCCATCCTTCCGAGGTAGGTAAAATGAGGACCCAGTTTGTGGGGGCAATAAGCTGACTTTGTATAAAAAGGAACACCGCTTGGGGGGGGGGCAAAAGCCCTACTAAGCAGGTATATACAAAAGTATGAAGGCTATTGCTTAACGCATTGTAAGCCACCCTGAGTCTCCGGAGAAGGGCGGCATATAAATTGAACCAATAAATAAATAAATAAATAAATAAATAAATAAATAAATAAATGTGCTTTTTTCAAGAGGCAATTGGACTTCTTCAGCTTGGATGAGAAACAAAACATCTTCAAAGAAAAACCAGAAAGTCCAACTGCCTCTTGAAAAAACACGTTTGGGACAACCATGACCTGGATGACTGAGTATCTCCATAGACATTCAGGATCAGCTAAGAATTTTTTTTTTCTGATACTCAAAATTTTAAACAAGTGTTCGGACATATTTACAACCCAAAATTATGGTTCACGCCAATGTAGAGCAGATATAACATTCTCCCAACACACTTAATGTTTTTAAAGTTGCTGTAAATAAATTCCCAAATGTTGGTTGATCTAGAAATAAATCATCTTTTAAATAAGGTTGATATGACTACTTATTCCCATTAATACTCATCTGATTAAAAAAAAGTCTGATAAAAATGTTCTTGGCATTAACTTCATAGCCTTTAAATAGATACAGAATCAGAAAAGTAGCAGCAACATAAGTTTGAATACCATAATATTAAGTAATGCACCCTAATGCCTCTAAATCAGGAACGGCCAATTTTGGAATGGTGGCTGTGCTGGTTGAGCAATGACACAAAAGCAATGGCACATAGGATATAAGCAATTTTCTCCTTTATTCCTAGGATGTGGGTAGGGTTCTCCCTGATTTATTTTCATCAAGGCTATTTTAATAGTTGTTATGTTTGTCTTCTGAAAAATAATGGGAAATGATAGTGATTTTTAGCATTTGTAGTACTCAGAGTTGCAACATGATTGGTAGGTCACTGAGGGCTGAAAAAATTAGCTGCTGAAGCCCACTGAATGTGATCTAATCTGATAGTGAAGGTACTGGACTAGAAGCAGGAAAATCTGAGTTCTAGTCCTGCCTTAGGTATGAAAGCCAATTGGGTGACCCTGGACCAGTCATTCTATCTCAGCTCCAGGAACACAGCAATATCAAACCACTTTTAAGAACTACTGCCTAAGAATCTGCAAAATCTTCAGGTAGCTGCTAGGAGTCAATCTTACTCAAAAGAAAAAGAAAAATACACTGTAAGAAATACAATTAATTATTGTTATAGATAACTATAATGCATACAATACTGTACACATTTTGGATCTGTTGGTAACAAAGATTACTAAATAATTAAATAATAGGAAATCACCTGGATGAGATCACAAATAGAGCAGGCTTTCCATTCATCTCCAGACAGCCAGTTTCCATCAAGCAGTCCCAGGTAAGTAGCACCTATTAAAAATGTTTTTTAAATTTTCGATTTAGTTGATTTCAACCTTCCTCTGCAGCAAATTAACTTTGGTATTACATATATCTATTTCAGCTGAAATCTAAAATGAGTAAATTATCTAATTCTTCATATTGTTTGATCAATATTTTTAATTTTTTTTTAACTTCCAGCTCTTTTCTGGTTGATTGATTGATTGATTGACTATTACACAAGGAACTTTCAAACAAATGTGGAACTTTGTTATATGCTGACTCCAGGGAGAATTCTTTATACAGAAACAATGGAAAGATACAACAATCCCAACAATGGAAGAATGGATACAAAACTGATGGGGTTAGCAGAAATGGCTACCTGCTTTAATTAAAGAAAAAATATATCCAGTTTTGTTTCTATTTGGAAACTGCTTCTATATTTTGTCCTTGAGGCCAAAAAAATATATATCTGATTTTGGAATTTACTAATCAGATAAATTTGTAATTGCAGAAATTAATAGTATATATTATGTATGTAACAATAAAAAGTTGAGCCTATATCTTATTATTTTTATTCTACTGTCCTGAAAAATGTAGAAAGTTAAGGCTTTTCTTGCTTCCCTTTTTTCTTCTCCAACATTTCTCTTTTCACCTCTTTTCTCTCCCCTATTCTATTCTATTCTATTCTATTCTATTCTATTCTAGAACAGAACAGAACAGAACAGAACAGAACAGAATAGAATAGAATCCTACCGGGCTGCCAAATTAAGAACAATATGAGTGATAATAAATGCACTTGAATATTATGAAGGCCACCTGGAGAAACAATCTGCGCTGGTTTTCCTTGATGCCCATAAAGCATTCGATAATTTAAATTGTAAATTCCTAAAAGAACAGTTAAAGAGTATGCAATTTGGACCAAATTTGGAAAACATTATAGGAGAAATTTACACAAAACAAACAGCGAAGGTAATTTTGAATGATGATATGACAGACCAATTTGATATAACAAAAGGGGTCAGACAAGGCTGTCCACTCTTCCCTTTACTATACATTCTATCTTTGGAGATCTTGTTAAAAAAAAATTAGGGAGGACCAAGAAATTAAAGGACTAAAAGTGAGATGAGAAGAATACAAGACCCAGGCTTTTGCCGACGATCTTGTACTCATAGCAGAGGAACCGTTAGAAGTAGTACCAAAACTGCTTAAGAAAATAGAAGATTATGGAGAGGTGGCCAGTTTAAAGATAAATAGAAATAAATCAAAATTATTAGTTAAAACCTGACAAAAACTCAGGAGATAAAAATGGAGAATAGTATACAAATTCAAGCGACCAATAAAATTAAATATTTAGGTATCTGGCTGTCACCAAGAACCTCCTCTATAAAAGAAAATAATTATGACAAATTAATAATACAGATAAAAAAAAGACCTGGACAATTGGAAAAACTTACAAATCTCATTTATGGGAAGAATTTCCACTATCAAAATGAATACACTACCAAAATTGCTGTATCTGTTCCAAGTTGCCCCAATAAAATTAGAAAAAAACTTTTTTGTGAGCTTAAACAAGATGATTTCTAAATTTATATGGCAGGGGAAACGTCCACAAATAAAATTAAAATTACTCGAGGACTCCAAGGAAAGAGGAGGAACAGCACTCCCGGATTGGGAATTTTATTACCAAGCGGCGGGACTAGTATGGGTTAAAGACTGGATGGAATTGAATAACAGCAGAATATTATCTATTGAAGGCCACGACCTACAAACGGGCTGGCATTCCTTTTTATGGGATGAAAAGTATAAATCACATACATATTTTAAAAGACATACACTTAGAAATGCTTTACTACTAATTTGGTTAAAAATTAAAAAACAACAATATACAAAAATCCCGATCCCGATTCTTCAGAAGCCTTAAAACATCCAAACCTTATAGAACCCAAAAATATAATTAGATATAAAGACCTAATTGACCATCAAGGAAAACTGAAATCCAAACAACAATTGGAAACAGAGTTAAATAGAGAAATTGATTGGTGGACCTTCTCACAGATACAATCGAAACATAAAAAAATATAAAAACGTATGAAATATGTAAAGAAAAACAGGAACTAGATAAAATTATATTAGATTCTGGAGAGAAACTAATTAGTAAAATTTACAAATTCTTGCTAAGATATAAGATGGAGGAGGAAATAGTTAAAAACATGATGATTAAATGGATGCAAAACTTTAAATACTCAATAGAATTAGAGACATGGGAAGAATTCTGGCAATTGAACGCAAAACAACATTGGCGGTGGCATACAAGGAGAACCAGCTAAAGATGTTTTACAGGTGGCATATGTCACCTACAAGATTGGCCAAAATAAACCTGAAAAACAGTTCAGTGTGTTGGAAATGCAAAAATCCACAAGGCACCTTTTACCATCTATGGTGGACATGCCCGGCGGCAAAGAAATTTTGATCCAATATTAAGAAATGGCTAGAACAAATCACTAAATTACAAATAGATAAGAAACCCGAAACTTTTTTGTTAGGAATTTTCACAAAAACTTACCCCAAAGAAATAAAATACTTGTTAATACATATTTTAACGGCAGCGAGGATAATATAAGCCAAAAATTGGAAACCGGAAAAAACCCCAACGGAAGAAGAAATAATAGATAAAATTACACAATGTGCTGAAATGGACAGGCTGACAAAAGAGCTAAAGGAAAAAGAAGACACAGAATTTTATAAAGTTTGGAATAAATGGTATCAATGGCATACGGCTACTACGGAAGAAATATAACTAGAAGTCAGATAGAATAGAAATACAAGTGTGTATACAAATATTTTCTTATGGGCAAATAAACCTACAGAGAGAAACCCAGAAAGCAAAGGTATAATCCAAATATATAATATACAGATTATCAAAGCAGAAGTCTTAGAGAGGAGAAGAGTGGAGAGGGAGAAAAGGCAAAAAGAACAAAAACTATTAAGTTAAGATTTAGGGGAATAAGCATAACTGTATTACTTGAAAGACCATTACGAAACAAACGCTTCAAATGATTGATTCTTTATAATTGTTTATTGTATAATGTACTTTTATGTTTTTGTTATATGTGTTATATGTGTTTTATATCTGTTTTAATAAAGTTTATAAATTTTTTAAAAAAAGAATAGAATAGAATAGAATAGAATAGAATAGAATAGAATAGAATAGAATAGAATAGAATAGAATAGAATAGAATTCTTTATTGGCCAAGTGTGATTGGACACACAAGGAATTTGTCTTTGGTGCATATCCTCTCAGAAAAAAAAATATATATATATATGCATCAAGAATCGTAAGATACAACACTTAGTGATAGTCATAGGATACTAATAAGCAACTAAATCATGCTAGGAAACAATAAAACAATATACAGTATTTTCCGGCATATAAGACGACTTTTTAACACATGCAAATCTTCTCAAAAGTCGGGGGTCATCTTATACGCTGGGTGTCGTTCTCCTGTAACCAGGCAGACCAGCCCGAAAGGCTCTGACGAGCCCTAAATGGCTCTGATGAGCCAAGCTCTGACCATCCCAGCTGAGTTGCCTGCTAATCAGGCAACTCAGCTTGGATCGCCAGAGCCATTTAAAAGAGAAAAAGTGTTTTCTTTTACATGGCTCTGACGATCCAAGCTCTGGGGATCCCAGTTGAGTTGCCTGCTAATCAGTAGCAAAAATCCTCCCCCCCCTCCTCCAGCTTGCTTACCTTAGCTGCTAGTCGCAACGCTTGCCTTGCTTCGCTTGCCTGCAATCCATTGCATCAGCAAGCAACTGAATCTCCCTGCCTGCAATCAAGCAGGCAGGGAGTTATGGACTTCAACTCCCAGAATTCCTCAGCCAGCAAAGCAAAGCTGGCTGAGGAATTCTGGAGTTGAAGCCTACAAGTCTTAAAGTTGCCAAGGTTGGAGACCCCTGTTCTATTGGATAAGTTTTTTTCTCCTTTGGGAGCTTTAAAAAAAATAGTTAATTGGAGTTTTTTTTTAGTTGTTCTTTTTTTAGGCCTAGCTATTTAAAGTTTAGGAAGTTTTAAATTTAGCTGCTTTTATATAAAAATAAAAATAATATTTGTGCAGCTTTCTGAGATTTTGTGTGTTTCTGTAGTGTTTCACTCTAACTACACAAATGCACAAAATCTCACAAAGCTGTATGTGGAATTTTGTGTGTGTAAAGTGTGAAAGTTGGTTTTTGGGACTTTTTGTGGCTCTGCGAGGTTCCTGCTTGTTGCAGGGGCCATTTTGGGTCTAGCACAGCTGCTTTTACATTGTGGGTGAGCCAGTTGTGTTGTGTTGTGTCTGTGTATTTTTATTAATTTTATTTTATTTATTTATTTATTTTATTTTATTTTAATTTGGTGTGCGTTGGAAGAGGCGTAGTCTTATACGGCGAGTATAGCCCAAACCCTATATTTTAACAGGAAAAGTCAGAGGTCGTCTTATATGCCCAGTCGTCTTTTACGCCGGAAAATATGGTAAATTGTAAAGATATAAGCACCATGGTTATAGCCATAAGTGGGAAGAGATAGATACTAGGAAGGATGAGAAGAATAGTAATAGTCTTAGTAAATGATTTGACAGTGTTGTGGGAATTAATTCTTTAGCAGAATGATGGCATTTGGGAAAAACTGTCCTTGTGTCTAGTTGTTCTGGTGTGCAGTGCTCTATAGCATCATTTTGAGAGTAGAAGTTGAAACAATTGATGTCCTGGATCTGTAGATATTTTCACAGCCCTCTTTTAGACTCGTGCAGTATACAGGTCCTCAATGGAAGATAGGTTGGCAGCAATTGTTTTTTCTGCAGTTCTAATTATCCATTGAAGTTTGTGTCTGTCTTGTATGGTTGCAGAGCCAAACCAGACAGTTATAAAGGTGCAGATGACAAACTCAATAATTCCTCTGTAGAACTGAATCAGCAGCTCTTTGGGCAGTTTGAGCTTTCTGAGCAGAAAGAACATGCTTTGTTGTGCTTTTTTGATGATGTTTTTGATGTTAGGTATCCATTTTAAGTCTTGAGATAGAATAGAACCTAGAAACTTTTATTTATTTATTTATTTGTCAAGTACATATTAGATAATATATATGTATAAGCATGAATTGAATACTTGAAGGATTCTACTGTTAATATTGTGTTGTCTAGTATTGTAAGAGGTGGTAGTATAGGAGGGTTTCTCCTAAAATCTACCACCATTTCAACAGTTTTGAGTGAATTCAGTTCAAGATTGTTCTGGTTGCACCAAAAGGCTAGTTGTTCAACCTCCCGTCTGTATGCAAATTTATTGTTGTCTCGAATGAAATCAATCACTGTTGTATCATCTGCAAACTTCAGTACTTTAACAGAGTCAAAAGATCCCTCTGTGGTATATAGAGAGAAGACAAGTGGAGAGAACACACAGCCCTGGGGGGCTCCTGTGCTAATTGTATAAGTATCTGATGTGATTTTGCCTAGCTTCACCTATTTCCCTATTTTCTTGTTGTCATTTGTATTTTATATGTGATAATGATGTTAGAATAATGATATAATATGATATAATAAATATAGTACAGTATAAATCTAAATATAAGATAACATAATTATAAGCTTACCAAAAAACAACAGGAATAGGGACACCCAAGCAACAATTTTCTGAGTATAGCTCCCGCTAAAAACAACAGAAAACATCAAGAAAAATCAAGAATTAATCTCACCATTATTTGGTCCCATATCCTTAAAATCCAATTCTGATATTCTATCTCAATCTTCTGTTTACTTAATTGGTTCTGTAGAATAGAGTTTCCAGAATAAAAAGATTCAAGAGACTATAACAGGTAGTCCTCAACCTACAGCCACAACTGAAATTGCTAAATGAGACATTTGTTAAGTAAATTTTGCCCCATTTTACAATCTTTCTTTCATAGTTGTTAAATGAATCACTGCAGTTGTAAGTTAGTAACACAGTGAATCTTGTTTTCCCATTTACTTTGCTTGTTAGAAGCTCACAGGATGCTGCAACCGATAAAAATATGAGCCAGTTGTCAAGCATCCAGATTTGATCATGTGACCAGGAAGATGCTGCAATGGTTGTATGAAAATTGGTCATGTCACTTTTTTCAGTGTCATTGTAACTTTAAATGGACAAATTGTTTTAAGTCGAGGACTACCTGTACATAAACAGGTGACTGCAACGATCACTGATATCTGTGAAAAGATATCAGATATGTTCTCTGCCTTTCTGCATCACAGGTAAAATTTATTAGAAAGAAAATCAAAAGTCTCCATTCTATTGCATATGGTCTTATATTCATTTTAAATGAGAAGCAGTTCAGTTAATGAAATTTTATAACTCATTCCCATCCTCTGAATAAATCTTGGTAAATAATCATAGTGCATTTGGAAAGAATCTCTGCTAACCTGCAGCTACCCAAAGCCGACAAGTTCTAGTTTTGGTTACAGAATTAAATTTTACTTTAGCTGAATGTTTAAATCAGAAATAAACTTTGTACTTTTATAATAAGGATTACTATATCTGGGTATAAAAATATATTTGCTGTTTTCTAGTGCTTATCTAGATTTTTTATCTAGCTTTAAAATAAAGCTATCAGATGCAGATGACCTGTATCTGATAGCTTTATTTTAAAAATCTGGCTCTATGTGTTCATGAAGATGTGTGCCACCAATACAACATCTTTGTGCTAATTGCTAATTAAGAAAAAAGGAATCCTGAATTCTTTAGAGCATTATTTCCCAATTGTGGCAACTGAATTTCAGCTCCCAAAGGGTCTGTCCAAGAGCGAAGTTCTTGTGCAAAGCAATAAATACTGAGTAATCAGGCTTATTGGGCTTTCTTTGTAGTGGGCATCTATGTAACTATACTGATATTTTAAATGGCCCAATTGATTAAAAAATATTACTAATACTAGGGTCTCCAATATGGTACCTTTTTGGTTGTAGCTATCATCTTTCTATTTCACTTTTTACCTTCCATAGTATAATTTAAAAACAGCATAAAAAAGTAAATTGGTGCATTAAAAGCAAAGCTGAGTCTCCATAATTCCTTTCCCTTGGATTTCAGACAGATGTCTACAGCTATTCTTACTTTTTTTTTTTAAAGTGACTGGCAGTAGCCCAATGCTTTCTTTGTATATATGCACTTCCTTACTTTCTTGTACATATGTATTTCAGGAAGATCTGAAGAACATCAACCTTAAATGGAAGGATGCAGAGACTGTAGCTGCGGACTGAAAACTGTGAAGTACACTTGTAGCCCAATGTGCTTAGAATAATAATAATAATAATAGAGATAATAATAATAATAACAACTTCCTGCCTTAGCAGTAATTTTCTTTGAATATTCATGATTCACAAATTGTTCAGTGTAGCCAGCTGGACCAGAAATGGCACCTATGTACTAAGGTAGCTTTCCAGCATAAGGTTTGGCATGGTTGAAAGCACAAGGATAATGGTGAGCATTAATGGAAACTTTCCTCTAATATAAAAAAGCAAATCACAATTCCTGTTCAAAGAAAAGACCTTTCCTTACTAACAGGTGATACCCATCCATTCATCCTTAACTGAGAAAAAAATGGTGACTATTCACTTATAGTGATAATGTTAACTGTTTAGTCCTATCTGTTTAGAAAATTATACTATATGTTTCAAAGAAATTTTAAGAAACTATTTCCTTCCAAGAATCAAATAACATGGAATACAAATAAATATCCTTAAATTATATTCAGATTTATTCTTGATAGTGTTTTTATTAATATTAAAAGAAAAATGAAAATCAGTTCTGAAATTACTACTGATGTGATTTTTGGATTTCCAAAAGTAGAGGTGAAAACAGGACTTGAAAAATAGCATAAGATTGCTAACAAATGCAAATTAAAAAGATTCCTGATCCAGTTTACCTTGATATAAAACAGAAGAGTTTTTTCGCTAAGCAGAATGGAGTTATTAGGCTTAGAACTATCAAATTATAGATGAGTCTGAGCATACTTCCTAGAAAAATACATAGAAGGATACAATCAAACAATACAATATATGATTAGAACGACCTCAGTTCCACATGATTATTTATTTAGTGTACAAGGTTTCTTTGCTAGAGCACAATAACTGGCAAGTTTGGAAGGAAAAATAGTTTTACTTATTTGTTTAGAACAAATTTTGGATGCCCATCTTAAACAGCTCTGGACAGCTTACAAGCAATAGACAATAGAAAAGCAATATAATAAAATTCCGATAAACCAGTGGTGAGTTGCTACTGGTTCGCCCCGGTTTGAGTGAACCGGTAGTAGCAACGGTGGGAGGCTCTGCCCACCCAGCCGGACATCATCAAATACGATCTGAGCATGCGCAGAAATGGTGTGTGTAAAAGCAAAGCAAGCATGCGTGAACCAGTAGCAAAGGTAAGTGAAATCCACCTCTGCTATAAACCAAATAAATATAATTAAAAATAATTGTAATACAATAGCTAAGGCACCACATAACTAGCTCACGATATTAGAACACATATTCAGCTTGTCTAAATTCTTTAGTTCTGGATTAGATTGTGCTACCCCAGAGACATCCAGTGCGCAATCTGCAGTCAATCACTCAAGTCACTGTCATCTCATGCATGGACTAGTGCAATTCATTTTACATGGGGCTACCCTTGAAAAAAATCCAAAAGTTCATTTGGTGCAGAACACAGCTACACTGGCTGCCAATTTGCTTCCAGGTCCAATTCAATGTGTTGGCTATCATCTTTAAAACCTTCATAGTCCAGCATATTTGAGAATTTGGCTCAAACTGATAGAATTACCTTCCTCACATGTGTCAGCAGAAGGGATATGCTACAGACCTTGTCAGCCAAGGAATTTCAGCTGAAGAAGACCCTTAACTGCCATGACTCCCACTCTTTGAAACATCTTGCCTCGAGATCAGATCCAATCCCACCCTTTTGACCTTTCAAAAGGCCTTGAAGATGTAGTTATATCAACTAGCCTGGGGTCCTAATGGGTGTGAGGCATTTTGCTCCCTCTATCTCCATCCTTAGTTTTATTTTAATTGAATCTTTCAATTAAAGACCTTTCTTTATTGTTTGATATTTTTTATTCTGCATTGATTCAATGCCTATGAACCACCTAGAGTCACTTTGGACAAGATGGGTGGCATACTAATTTGATAGATAGATAGATAGATAGATAGATAGATAGATAGATAGATAGGAACGTACACACATACATACATGGCTTTAACTGTACAACAAACTACATCGTTAACATATATTAAAACTCAGCAGTGTTTTTTAATTAGATTGTTTGCAGAATTCAAAAAACAAGGTAATCTAGAAGCAGTCACAAGCAGTTTCCTGTCAGTGATTCAACACAATAATCTATTGAACAGAACTTGCTATATGAAAACATTCTGTGAAAGACATGTGGCCCACATCTTAACCATAGGCCACATGCTATCACTGCTGATATTAAGAGTTAGACATATCTCTCATAAGCATTAAAGGTGGCTTTACTCTGGCATGTAGAGGCCAATATAGTACTCATACAATACAACAATAATATCATCCAAATGCCGGAAGAAAAATAACGAACAAAAGACAACCAAAGGATCTGTCACTCCCATTAACCCAATATATGTCAATGCTGTGATAGAGAAATAGGCTTTCTAGTTCTTATTAAGTGATATTACATATGGATGAAACTGGAGCATGTTAACTCAGCCCAGGTTTTTGGAAGGGAAAACACAAAAGTACCGTAATTCTTGACCTTTCCTATAGAATATTTCAAATTATAGCATAAATTCAGATGTTAATTAAATTGGCTTAGTAATTTTGTTATTTTTCTTTTGTCTTTTTTATTGGTAAGCAAAACATTTTTGTCAAAGTTAATTCAACTTTTGTTTAGGTTCACAAATCTTCCTGTAGTAGATTCATCAATTTCAAAAAATTAATTCCATTAGTTTCAGTGAATCCAATCTTAAGAAAAAAGTCCAGATCCAAATTATAAGAACTTACTTTTGGCTGGGCATGGAAATTGTGCATTTTTTCGATTATGACTGAAGAGAGGATGGCTGTCCGTACAGCTGCAAGATAATTTTTGCCCCTGACGTAAACTATGGAATGAAAAAAACTTTATATTGCAAAAGAATATAAAAGCATAAGGTTTTCCAGATTAATCAGACTGAAAAAAATCTACTTAATTCAGCATTTGGGGGCCAACAACATATAGTTATGTTATACAAGTTATTACTCATGAAGGATCTAAGATTGCACAAAGATTATGATCAGTTATTGCTTGTCTTTAGTCTCTATCTGTCAAAAATACTGCTTTTATACATGGGACCTGTAACAAAGCCAGTATTACATCGAAGAACATGTCACTGAATGAATATACACAGATACCTCCTGTTGAAAATCTATATTGTTAGATATTTAAAGTTGATTCCTGCATATAGTTCAGTCTCATGCCTGACTTCTATTGTAGGCTGAAATCAGAATATATATGATTAAATTACCCAATTATCTTATTCTACAGTTTGATTTTTTTCCCTCTGACAATTCTCACCTCCTTAACAATATATTGTTTAAATGAAATCTTAACTTCTTTTCTTTTTTGCAATATCTGATAAAAATTAAGAGCTTTCCTATACTATGAAGATTTAAGATTTAAATAAATTATTCTCCCAAAGTATACTTAAGAAATTCAGATTCCTCTGTTTAAAGTAGATTAACTAAATCCATTGCAAATTCGAAGTGCCTTGTTTGTGGGGTGCCGCAAGGGTTGATCCTCTCGCCCCTTCTGTTCAACATTTATGTGAAGCCACTGGGTGAGATCATCCGTGGTTTTGGGGTGAAGTTCCATCAGTACGCTGATGATACTCAGCAGTACATCTCTACCCCGGACCACTCCAATGATGCCCTTGACGTGATGTCCCGGTGCCTGGAGGCCGTGCGGACCTGGATGGGGAGAAACGAGCTCAGACTCAACCCTTCCAAGACCGAGTGGCTGTGGTTTCCGGCGTCCCAATATAGCCAGCTGGCTCCATCGCTGACTATTGGGGGCGAGATCTTGGCCCCCTCAGAGAGGGCTCACAACTTGGGTGTTCTCCTGGATGCACGGCTGTCTTTAGAAGATCATATGACGGCTGTGGCTAGGGGAGCTTTTTATCAGGTTCGCCTGATCCACCAGTTGCGTCCCTTTCTGGACCGGGATGCCTTGCGCACGGTCACTCATGCCCTCATCACGTCCCGTCTGGACTACTGTAACACTCTCTACATGGGTCTCCCTTTGAAGAGCACTCGGAGGCTTCAACTGGTCCAGAATGCGGCCGCGTGAGTGATTATGGGGGCGACTCAGCGCACCTATGTAACACCTCTCCTGTGCGAGCTGCACTGGCTCCCAGTGGTCTTCCGGGTGCGATTCAAGGTGTTGGTTACCACCTTTAAAGTGCTCCATGGCTTAGGACCTGGGTATGTACGAGATAGCCTTCTGCCACCGATAGCCTCCCACCGGCCAATACACTCCCACAGAGAGGGACTCCTCAGGGTGCCGTCGACCAAACAATGTCGACTGGCGACACCCAGGGGGAGAGCCTTCTCTCTGGGGGCACCTGCCCTCTGGAATCACCTGTCCCCGGAGATTCGCATGATCCCCAACCTACGTACCTTTCGCCGTGCCCTTAAGTCTCTTTTGTTTCAACAGGCCGGGCTGGCTTAGAATATGAATTTTAATAGGGTATTTGTAGTTTTTAACATAAAGGCCAAATTTTTAATAATAATAATAATAATAATGTTTTAGAGGAGATTACTAATGTTTCTCTACAATAACTATATATCATGTAGAATTACTAGATATCTTAGTAATTTTCAGTACCATAAGCAACAGTACATGTTGGATTATCTAAAATACTGTATAATAGGTTCTGATTCTTAGCCAATCACTCAAATAGCCATACCTGCAGAATACAGGTTAACTAGGTTAACTATAAATCTATCACAAATTGTTTTAGAGGATATTATTACTAATGTTTCTCTACAATAACTAGATATCATGTATAATCACTAAATATCTTAGTAACTTTCAGTACCATAAGCAACAGTACATTTTAGATTATCTGAAATACTGTAGAATAAATTCTAATTCTTAGCCAACCTCTCAAATAGGCATGCCTGCAGACTACATTCCAACACTTAATATCTATCAACATGAGCCCTCCAACTCATTGTCACATCAACCCTTCATGAAGTTTCAGATTGTTCATCTTCCCCAAACACTGTATGCAAATAGTTTAATAAATATACTTTAATAATAATATACTTTAATAGTAACAACAAAACAATAACGGATAGGTGCATTGAATCGTAGAGGTGACCACTTCAAGGAAGTCTGATCTTCATGGAGATGCTGGAGGAGTGTATCCATAAACTTTGCATTAGGATGCAATTAATATGTTAACAATATTGAAATCTATTTTTCTGATACCACTCATCATGAAATGGCTATGCTTCCTTAATGGCTATCTACATACCATAATGGATTGAGTGATAAATAATGCATTGACACTAAATATAAACAAGTCAGATATTCATGATTAGCTGTTCAAATCCTAGAAATGTGATCTAGCCATAAATACAGTAGGGTGGCATGGTAGCTCAGCAGTTAAGATACTGGGCATATTTGCTGGAAAGCTGGCAGCTCAGGTTTGAGACCTGAGTGCCACACGATGTGGTGAGCTCTCATCCTTGTCCCAACTCCAACTATAATATGAGTAAATGAATGTTACAATTTGGTGGGAAAGCAACGGTGCTCCATAACATCATACTGGCCACATAACCATTGAAATGTCTTCGGACAGCATTGGCTCAATGGCTTTGAAATGGAGATGAGCACCGCCCCCTATATTCAGCAACAACTAGCGGACTAAAATCTACAAGGACTCCATAGGTACAGTATGGATTTAAAGTCCCCTAAATGTAACAGATAATCATGTAATCATTTTCTATTTTAACTTCTATTTGTTGCATATCACAATGGCTGGTTTCACACATATTACTAAGATCATACTATTTATTGTTTGTTAAGAAGTGTTTCTGGATTCAATTCTCTTTTTATTGGGTGTCAGAGATGAAGCTTCAGGCAAAGGTATTCTGCATACTAGCTTATTGAAAACTTTATTCACAAATATTGATTGATATCACTCTTCAGAGGTTCAAGTTTCATCCAAAATCTTAAGAGACCTTCCAATCCCTCTTGCACATTTTTCATAGAAAAGTATTCCTACCGGACTTCCGGTTGGTGAATCCCAGCGAAATGGCGCTGTGACAGCGATCGCTGCTTGCAGCACCACTTTTTTGTCGCGTTTTGGGGTCCCTTCGAGGCGTGGGAGCTCGGAGAGCTCCGCGGACGATAGCGGGGTGTCAGCAGGCAGAGCGGTGAGGAGCAAGCACTCTCTGCTGGACTGACTACCGCTGTCAAACTAACGCGGCGCGTCTGCTTTAAATGGCAGACTTGAAGCTGTGATAGCCAACAAAAGACAGGAAGCAAGAGGATTTCGGTGAAGTTGGTGCCTATGATCATTCGTACTACTCTCCCTTAAACACGCTCGGAGTGAGTTCAATTGGATTGTGCTGGCTGCGTCGGATAAGAAGGATCCTGGAAGGAATTGGCGGCGATTGTGAGGTTGGAGGAGATTGGTGGGAGATGAAATCGCAGACGTGCTGGCGAGATTGAGGATACTTTTAGAAAGGGAGACGAAGCCTTCAGTGGATTGGATTGATACTTTGTTTCGAGCAAACAAACTCTGGAAAGTTAAGAGTGTGGAATAGACTAATTGAACAAAGGAACTGGATTTTGGAAGTGCAGTAGCTGTCAGGACTAATAATAAGACTGTTTTGAGCTGAGAGACTGAGAAGGAGCACTTGGGGAAGATTTATGGCTGATGAAATCTGAATGACAATGCAAATGGAGAGTGATTGAATTTAAGAGCAACGCTATGCAGGTTATACAGCAAAGCGTGCCTGCTGCATCATTGTAAAAGAATTTTTTTATATCTTTGGTTGCTTTTCCCCTTTGCTCTTTTATGACTGAGAGAAGGTATTGAGCAATTAATCAATCAACGAGTTGGGCAAATAACAACAACAAAGAAAAAAAAACATTAGAAAATTTATATATCTACAAGTATATATCTATATTAATATTATATATATTACATATTCCATTTTAGATAATCTAAATTAATTGTGAACTTATTTAAAATTTATTAAGTACTTTTCAGTTTTTTTTATTAAGGAATTTATATACGCTATAACCTTTTATATTCTATAATTGGATCTTTCCCTTTCTTCTCCTCCTCTCTTCTTTCAATTATTGATTCTTAATTTTGATTAGCTTTTTATAACTTAAAATATTGAATATTGAGATTGCATAATTAATTATCTATATGTGTACTTAGATTGCTTAAGATATATTAGAAAGTCATCAGTGCTTAAGTGTTAAATAAGAGTAGGTAAAGATAATTTGCTTAAGTAGTGGTAGCAGGTGAGAGGCAGGGCCGGATTTAGATGAAAAGAGGCCCTAGGCTATTCCACTTATGAGGCCCTTTCACCTATAGTGAAAGTGTAATTTTAATTTTGCTAACAATTTGAATGTAGGCCCCTCTTGATCTTGAGGCCCACTCTTGATCTTGAGGCCCTAGGCTGAAGCCTAGTTAGCCTATAGGAAAATCCGGCCCTGGTGAGAGGGTTATCTTAGTTCAAATTAGTTTAACTATTAATTGATTAATAGGTGATTTATTACAAGATAGGTTTGTGCAACAGATAAAAATTTGAATTATTGATTCGTTGTATTACTAAACAATATTGAATAGTGGAATGGAAGGGAACGATATAATATAAATTCATTTGATAGAGGCAGTTAAATATTGGTGGATGACAATTTGGAAAAACATTGAAAATATAACAAGAAAACAGAAAGAGGTATTAAAAGAGATGATGAGCTTCTCATCCACGGTGACAAAAACAGGAAAGAAAACATCCTCAAACCCCACGATCACAACGACATCACCTGCTACACAGAAATTGACTGAAGGTTTCTCTAAAATGGAGAAATCAGGAATGCTACCCACAATGCAAGCAATGCAATCAACATTGACAGCAATACAGGACACGATGATTATGTTACAAGAAAAAATGTCTAGTAACCATACTGAATTGAAGACAGATATTAGGGCATTAGATCAAAAAATGATTGGCATACAGGAATCGATACAAACTAATACACAGAAGATTAAAAAGATGGAAGTTAAAATGAAACAACAGGAAAAAAAATTAGATACGGTTGACCAAAAACTGATGGAACAGAACAGGGAATTGGCAGACTCAATTACCCAATTGGAAATGGATCGAGCCTCCTTTTACCTCCGTTTCCAAAACATTGCGGAAGATAAGGAAGAAGATCTGTGCCAGGTGATGGCAGAATTAATTGCTGAGGTGTTGCAACAAGATAAATTGGACACTATAAAGGAAATTGACGAGGCGTATAGGGTCCAGACAAATTATGCACGAAGAAATAAATTGCCAAGGGAGGTGCATATAAGATTCGCAAGGAAGAAGGTAAAGGATATCCTCTATAGTATGGCAAGAGATGAGCCAATCATGTATAAGGGAAAGGAGGTGATTATATTGAAACAAATCCCAAGGAGGGTAAGGGAGATAAGGAGAGATTATAGGTTTTTGGCTACTCAATTAAACAAAAGGAATATTCTCTTCAGGTGGATCTTACCAGAAGGCATGTGGATCACGTGGCAAGGGAATAAAGTTAAGATAGATAGCTTAGTAGCAGCTCAAGAGTTCCTGGATCAATTACGAGCATCTGAAGAGGATCAAAGTAGTAAAGAGGAATTAGAGGTGGAAACATCAAAAGAAGAAGCAACCCAGCAGATAAGAGAGAAAGAAGGGACATCGAAGGAAAAGGAGGAGGAAGATAAGGATAGTAAGGAGACAAAGAAAGACCAAAGTCCACAAAGAGTCACACGTGCCAAGAAGTATTAGGATAGTATACAAAAATTAAGAGATGGATGATTGGAAATTGATATCGGTTAACGTAAATGGCCTAAATGATAATAAAAAGAGGAATTTTTTTTTTACAAAATTAGCTAAACAAAATATGGATATAGTGTGCCTTCAAGAGGTCCATATTAAAAAGGAAAATCAAAAATATTTGGAATATAAGAAATTGGGGAATCTTTATGCATCCCTAGCTGATAAAAAGAAAAGGGGAGTAGCATTGTACATCAAGAAGGGAATAAAAGCCGAACTAAAATATGCAGACCCGAGGGGAAGGGTATTAATGGTGGAAGTTAAAAGAGGTAACAGTCCAATCTTATTAACAGCAATTTATGCCCCGAATGAAAACCTAGGAGACTTTTATAAAAAATTAGGAGAGAGATTAAGCATGATGGATAAGAGCAAGATTTGCATAATTGGCGATTTTAATGGGGTAATAGATTCAAATAGAGATTATAAGGGGACCAAAGGTAAAAAGAAAAAGAGAAAAAATTTACCAAAACCATTCTTTGATATGGTAGAAGAACTCAATCTAGTGGATATTTGGCGGGTTTTGCACCCATATCAGAGGCAGTATACATATTATTCTAATCCTAAGAAATCTTGGTCTAGGATTGATATGATGTGGATAAGCAGAGATATAGGGTTAGATATTAAGTCAACAGAAATCATGCCCAACATTTGGGCAGACCATAATCCATTAGAGGTTAAATGGGAATGTACGCACAAGAGAAGAAATACAAGATGGAGATTAAATAATCAATTTCTAAAGGACAAGCAAAATGTTGAGAAAGTAAAAAAAGAATTAAATCTATTTTTTGAAGTAAATGAAAAGGAAGTAACATCTCGAGGTATCATATGGGATACAATGAAAGCATATGTAAGAGGACTAGCAATATCGTATAGTGCACACAGGAATAAGGAAAGAAGAGAGAGGCAGAAGGCACTGATAGAAGAATTAGGGAAAGCCAAGAGGGAACTACAACATAAACCAGATAATAAGGATGTTAAAGAAAATTGGATGGTTATACGGCACAAATTAAATGTTATAGATCAAGAGGAAATGGCGTACAAAATGAAACGAACCAAACAATATTATTTTGAAAATGCAAACAAACCGGGCAGGTGGCTGTCCTATAGGTTAAAAAAAGAAAAAGAGAAAGGCATAATTCATCAATTGGAAGACCCGGAAGGCCACCTCAACAATAAACAGGAAGATAAATTGGAGATTGCCCGAGAGTATTATGCGGCTCTGTATGCCGAAGAACAAATTCCTAAGGAAAAGGTGGTCCAATACTTGTCAAAAGAAAACCTTCCAAAAATTGGGGAAGAGGATAAAGAAATACTTAATAAAGAAATAACGATGACAGAATTAAGGATGGTAATATCCAAACTTAAAAAGAACAAATCCCCAGGCCCAGATGGACTTCCAGGGGAATTTTATAAAAATTCGGATTTGGGAGAAATTTTGTTACCAAAGTTGTTAGAAATTTATAATGAGGCCCTAACAGAATCCAAAATTCCAGAATCATGGAGAGAGGCGTATATTACTCTCCTCCAAAAAGAAGGAGAAGACCCAAAATTAATTAAAAACTACAGACCGATATCCCTCCTGAATACGGACTACAAAATCTATATGGGTATTTTAGCAGGAAGGCTAAAAATAATTTTGAATAAATTAATACACAGTGACCAAAATGGATTCCTTCCTGGGAGGCAAATCAGGAACAATACAAGGATGATAATAGACATATTGGAATACTATGAGGAACACCCGAACAAAGAAATGGCATTGGTCTTTGTCGACGCCCAAAAGGCATTCGACAATCTTAATTGGCAATTTATGAAACAACAAATTATCCAAATGGAATTCGGATCAAATTTTGTCAATACGATATCCACAATCTATCAAAAACAAAAGGCTAACATATTACTGAATGGAGAATTAACTAAGGCTTTTCAAATTAGAAAAGGGGTCCGACAAGGGTGCCCTCTATCCCCACTTCTATTTATCTTAGCACTAGAAGTATTCTTGAGAAAGATTAGGAACAATAATGAAATAAAGGGTCTGACAATCAGAAAAGAGATATATAAGACACAGGCATTTGCAGATGATGTGGTATTAATCATGGAAGAACCATTAGAATCAGGCACTAAAATTTTGGAAGAATTGGGCAATTATGGGGAGGTAGCAGGCCTTAAATTAAATAAATCCAAAACTAAATTATTAACAAAAAATATGACGGAGGTGAGGAAAAAAGTACTGGAAGAATCAATGGAGATCCAAACTGCCAAGAAGGTAAAATACCTGGGGGTCTGGATTTCATCAAGGTGCTCGGCCCTCAAAGAGGATAATTATTTACCATTGATTAGAAATATTAAACAGGATCTGGAAAAGTGGGGAAGATTACAGATATCATTATTAGGCAGAATTGCGGCAATAAAAATGAACATATTACCCAAGTTATTGTATCTATTCCGAACAGTCCCTGTTAAATTAGATAAAAAATTCTTTCTGGAGCTCAATAGCATCATTAGGAAATTTATTTGGGAGGGAAAGAAACCAAGGATAGCAATTAGGAATTTACAGGACAAGAAGGAAAGAGGGGGTTTCGGATTACCTAAATGGGAGTTATATCAAAAAGCTGCAAACCTAGTATAGCTGAAAGAATGGGCAACCCTGAGAAATAAAAGACTGTTAACCTTAGAAGGGTATGATCTCCAGAAGGGTTGGCATGCATATCTCTGGGATACTGGGAAGAAGATAAAAACTTACTTCCATAGACATAAAATAAGGGAGATCTTGATACAAATATGGGGAGAGATAAGACAGAAGCACTATAGGAAAATTCCGAGATAGCTTTCCACCATGGAGGCTATAATATATCCAAATGTATTAGAAATGGGTAAAACGGTCAGATACAATGAATTATTAAATGGGGGAGGGAACCTTAAAACAAGGGAAGAATTGATGGAACAAGGTATTTCTATAGACTGGTGGCCATATAACCAAATTAAATCCAGATATAAAAAAGATAAGGAGGAATTTGGCATTGAGATGAGCATAAATGGATTCGACAAGATATGGATGGGTACGGACGACAAAATTCTAGCTAAATTATATAATTACTTATTGGAGTACGATATGGCAGAGGAAGTAGTTAAAGAACCGATGTTAGCATGGGCCAAAAATATAGGACAGAATATAAATCTGAACGAATGGGACTCAATATGGAATAATAATCTTAAAATGACAAAGGCGACGGCTTATAAGGAAAACCAATACAAGCTGTTTTATAGATGGCACATGGCCCCAGCTAGGATAGCGAAGATCTACCCCAATTCGAGCCCTAAATGTTGGAAATGTGACCATCAGCAGGGTACTTTTTATCATTGCTGGTGGACATGTAATCAGGCACAAAAATTCTGGAGGATGATATGGGTGTGGATTAGAGAAATAATAAAAGAAAATTTTGATTTTGACCCAAAAGCTTTTCTCCTGGGAATTTTGAAAACTGAATATGCAAAAAAGAAAAAGTACTTAATTATACATATTCTGACAGCTGCTAGAATTTCCTTTGCCCAGTATTGGAAAGAAAAACAAATACCACCTCAAGAACATGTTATTGGAAAAATATTGGAGTGCGCCGAAATGAACAAATTGACTTCAGAAATTAATGACAGAGAAGATTCAGAATTTTATAGCGTGTGGGATATGTGGTACGAATGGATGGGGGAAAGAAATAAAGAAGGTAATAGAGATTAAATATCAACTAATGAACAAAATCTATATGAATAGTATTATGTTTAGTCTTAGAGAGTTGAGCACCATTATCTTTAAGTGTATTGAAATTAAATTTAGCTTCAAGAAACAATACCAACAAAAGACAAGCAATAATGCATGTAGATGTATATATGTATATAATTGCACCAATGAACCGAAAATGTACCAATTGTATTACTATATGTTATAATAAAAATCAAATTCAAAAAAAAAAAAGAAAAAAGAAAAGTATTCCTACCATGAATGTCTTTATATAAGATGTTCCATTTAATTTGTTTAAAACAACCAGCATCTATACAAATGCTGTATTTACTGTGTCTGTATTTACTAAATTATATTGATGTAGATTCTTGAATGAGCTCATGTTTCAGCTCATCAAATTGAACAAAGCAAAATTGATTTAGAAAACTGAATACATAATAATGGAGTTGGAAGGTACCTTGAAGGTCTTCCAGTCCAACCCCCTACTCAGATAAGAGGCCTTATACAATTCTGGACAGATGGCTGTCCAATTTCTTGTTAAAAACCTCTTGTAATGGAGCCCCACAACTTTTGGAGACAAGCCATTCTGCTGATTAATTGTTCTTTCAGGAAAGTTCTCCTTTGTTCAAGGTTGGATCTCTCCTTGATAGGTTTCCATCCATTACTCAGTTCTTTAGAGAATATGTCGAGCCCCTCTTCTGTTACAATCCCTCAGATATATACATGGTTTTAGTTGATGTATATTTAAATTGCTGTTTGCTTTAGGATGGATAACCATGGTGTATAAGGAGAAAAACATCAGTCAGAAAATTAAATTACCAAATTGAGATTTGGGTAGAACCCCTCTGTAATAAACTAAGGTGAATGCAGATTTTTAAAATCATTTTATTCAGCATGCTATCCTAAGAGTTTGGAAAAATAAAACTCTCATTTAAGATGCTTCTTTAGTTGTCACTCCAAAAAGCTTTGTTTAGAAAAAGGAGGAGTGTTGAAAGGAGGAGACAAAAGGGTGTGTTCATCTATCTGCATCAAGTGAATTTGAAACTGCACTATATGCTAATGATCAGGGATGGGTTCTACTTACCTTTGCTACCGGTTCGCAATGGGAGGCACACACTTCTGCACATGCACAGAAGCTTCTGTGCATGCACAGCTCGTCCATGATGACGTCTGGGCGGGTGGGCAGAGCCTCTCGCCGCCATTACTACCGGTTGGCAAGAACCGGACCAAACCGGGATCAACCCACCACTGCTAATGATGAAACAAGGAGAAATTTTCTGAAAGTCAGAATAATTAATCAATGGAATAGCTTGCTTCCTGGAAGTATAGGTGCTCCATCACTAGAGGTTTTCAAAAACAGACTGAACAACCATTTGAATGGGATGGTATAAGTCTCCTTCCTTGAGCAAGGAGTTGGACTAGAAGACCACTGAAGTCCCTTCCAGCCCTATGATTCTGTATTATTTTAAAGATTTATAAAATATTGAAACTGAGTATGTTAAAGACTGCAATGGGCAAAGTATTTTAATAATATGATTCACCAATGGGAAAATATCTGGATGAATGGACTGAAGTTTACATTGTGTTATAGTCTGAAATAAAATTATTATCAGAAAAACTATAATTGGTATTCAATGTCCGCAAAATTGTTAAAATTTTTATCATTATATAATGGACTGCATCAAAACAAAAAAATATTGGGGTGTGATTTTTATTTTAATTCAGAAACTTGTTAAAATAAATATAAAACAGGAACCAGAAGTCTTCCTCTTGGTTTGATGAATAGCTTGAAAGAAAATTCAAGACATAATTACTACCCTGTTTCCCCAAAAATAAGACATCCCCTGATAATAAGCCCAATGGGGCTTTTGAGCGCATGCACTAAAATAAGCCTCTCTCCCCAAAATAAGCCCTTGCCGAAAATATTTAAATGCAGAGCTGGAAATCAGATAAGACAGCAAGAAGAGGCCCATCTTGCTCTACGTGGCCCCCAAAATAATGAGACTTCCCTGAAAATAAGGCCAAGTGCTTATAAGACAAGGTCTTATTTTGGGGGAAACACAGTATATAAATTGACTGCGATGAGACTTACATGCAACAAAGATAGAAGGATACATTAATTTTCACACTAGAATGGATGGCAAAGGATATAGAATTGTAGCTGTAACATTTTTTGTAGTATACTGCACTGAAAAAAAGTCACTACTTTATTCTTTTTTTCATTTCACTTCTTTATCTTTCTCAATTTTTATTTTTATTTTACCTTATGAATTTTAATAGAAATACAATAAAAATTACCTTTCTGTCTTCTCAGAATCGTTATTTACTAAATTGTGATGAAAACGCAACTTCACTGAACTTTCTCAGTCTCTCTTTATGGAGTCATATAGCATATTTGGGACAGGAGAGACTATTTCATCGCATCTATTTAACAGCACATCAGTTTTAAAATAAACTGGAAATAAAGCATACCTCTCTAAAACTTGCGTGTCAGTATCTAGGCTGACATTGCTACAGCTTGCTTCATTAGAATCTTGTATTGAATAAACACCCGTTGAAGTTTTTTTGTTTCCATCCATAGTTTGGTTTGATTAATACTTGACTCTGAAATAATATAAATTAGGATTTAAAAGAAAATTAAACATGAATTGCAGCATTAATACATAATAAATTAGACATAGCATGTTTTTTTATCCATAGTTAAGATAAAAAAGTTAATCATATGCATTATTAAAAACAAAGCTCTACATTAAAATATGTCAAATATGAGTTGCCTATTATTTAAATTTTGCAATACCTTCTTTTCTACAATAGAATATACAGTTAATCTGCTTGGAAATTCATTTATTCTAATGTAGGATTCTTTCTGGATCTTGGACAAATGAAGGAGCTGAAGAAGGAATAACCACCATTCTGTAACATCAGTGATACAAAAGGACTTCTTTTTACCTTGCACAAAATGTTACCTTTGTAGACTGGTAAATTTGATTATTGATTATGTGCCATCAAGTCATTTTTTATTCCAAGTGACCACATAGATTTTCTACATGACAACCTCTCCCTAATCTGATATTTCAGGTCTTCCAATATTGCACCTCTTGCCACTGTAACTGAGCCCATTCACCTAGCTGCAGATCCTTTACTTGTCCTTCCTGGTAAATACTTATAGTTTAGCTCTGAGATTGCTGTGCCACTATCTAGCTGTTTCGGGTAAGTATAGAAATTTTATAGACCAGGGTTAGAATACACTATATAATCATTTCTCTACTGATTAAAGTTTTCAGCACATTAGCTTGACTTTGATAAGAGCCTTGATAGTACAGTGGTTTAATGCACCCTGTTATTAACACAGCTGCCTGCAATTTCTGCTGGTTCAAATCTCTCCAAGGCTCAAGGTTGACTCAGCCTTCCATCCTTTCTAAGGTAGGTGAAATGAGGACCCAGTTTGTGGGGGCAATAAGCTGACTTTGTATAAAATATACAAAAGAATGAAGGCTATTGCTTAACGCATTGTAAGCCGCCCTGAGTCTCCGGAGAAGGGCGGCATATAAATCAAATTTTATATATATATATATATATATATATATATATATATATATATATATATATATATATATATTGACACATTGATACCATGATTAAGATCATTCTTATCCAATACTGTACTTGGAAATCTAATCAGCTGCTTTGTTGTGTGTTATTGTGTTATTGTGGTCTTGGCATTGATGTATTTTCTTAACTCAGCCATTTCTTTCGGAGTCATAAAGTGCATCTTGCACTTTGCACCCAGCTTTGGCAGCTTTGCACCCAGCATGAATTCAATCACACAGTATGTTGGGCAGTGAGGGAGGAGGAAGTTGCAATCATCCTCGCTAAAAATGCCCAATAGTCTCAGTATTCCCTTGGCACCTGTAGGCTGCTGGGAAATTCGAATGCGGCCAGGGCCGCAGTTTCTCGCTTGCTGGGGCTGCTGGGGTTTAAGGCCTTATGGCAACTGTCCAGTTTCTTGAGTGGCAGCAGGCCAATACCTATTCTTAGTTTTCAGTAGCTGTCTTCACACGTGATGGTCGGTCTCCATTTGTCTAGCCAAGCGAGGTCCAATATAATTGATTCAATCATTTTTGGAGCTATGAAGAATCGAATGAGTTTTCAGTGGTACCCCATCTCCAATCTAACTAAAGTTTTGTGACCAAAGTGGACAGGACTCTACCTATTAGCATCCCATCGACTGGTTCAAAACAAATGGGATGCACTAGGGGTCTCGTGCCTATCCTTAGCTGTTGGACTATGGGAAGGCTGATCAGGCATCTGATGCAGCCAGTGTCTATTATGGCCTCTACCTCCCGTTGGGCTCCCATTTCTGGTACTATGATCCGAGTTTTGATAGTGAAGGGTTGGATGGCTTCACTTACCATTGGGTCGTCTTCGCCACTGCTCCCATTGGCAGAACCTGAAGGGGTTTCTCTGGCTGGAGTTTTCTCATTCTCAGCTGGAAGGAAAGGAACCTCAACAGCCTGTTTGGCGATTCTTCCCTTGTCCGGTGGCTTCCTTGGGGTCCTTCTTCCATGAGGTGCGGAGGGGGTCCAGACCTAAGGGATTGGGGCAGGGGCCAGGCAATCGGATGCCCTGTGCTCATTGTGACCACATCAGTAGCACTTGATCACCCTGGACAGCATGGGTTGCAGCATGTCAGTTGGCTTAACCAGAGTTTGGTGGCCCAGAGGTCGACTTGCTGGTTTTTCGGCAGTCAGCTTCCGATGGGGGTGGATTTCCAGATCCATGGCCACTGCTGTGTTGTAACAGGCTTGAATAGGCTATGGAACTCCCCTGATGCCACAGGCTTTTCTGAGGTCTCGGTCAAGGGCCTCTTTGAAGTGGTAGATGAGAAGGCGTTCAGGCCAGTCCCTCAGTTTTCCAGCCAGCCTCCGGAATTCCCACACTAATTCTTTGGGGGGCTGGCCTGCTTGCTTCAAGGCTTTGATCTGGGCTTCAGCTTCTATCCAGTGGGCCTTGTCCTCAAAGCAGTTGGACGAACTCGTCTGCATCATCTATCTCCGGGGCTCCCTCATTGTGCAGTTCGGCTATCCACTCCGCTGCTTCCCCTTCATTCATGCTATCCGCAATTGCCGAAATTATGTCCCAATCGGTCTGGTATTGGTCACTGTAGCGATCAATGTGGGACAAACCCTGATTGAGGAAGTAGGCCAGCTTTCCTGAGGTCCCCTTGAATGTCATTCTGAACTGTGGGGGAGGAGTGGCTGATGGGGCCGGTTGCGGGACCAGTCCTAGCTGCGGGGCTGCATAGGTGGCAAGGCTTGCATCGGTTGCGGGGTCAGCGCCGGCTGGGGGCCAGTGCTTATGGCCGGAGCTGGTGTCCATTGGTATTGAATCTACGCCTGGCCAGGATAAAAGGCCCAGCCAGGGGGGATCTGGTCAGCAGGGGGCAATCTGGGGACTGGCTGCTGGGGGTGGTGTTGGGTCTTGGCAGCCCCAACAGTGGCCCTTGTAGTGCTGGACTGGATTGGCTTAACGGGCCGTGCAGCAGTACCGCTGTTTTTGCCTTTTTGATTGTCTTTTTAAAATAATATGTAGATGTTGCTTATCTCTTTGTGCCAGCTGATCTGTCAGAGTGGCAGGCTTCTAGGAATTCTCTAGCATTTTTAGAGTTGGCTTTGTCTAGAACGCTCAGTTTCCCAGTTAAAACTATGGTTAAGTTTGTCTATGTGTTCTGAAATTTAAAAGTTTTCATCATGTCTTCCAACTGATAGTTGGTGTTCATGGATGGGCTCTCCTAGTCTTCTGCCTGCTTATCCTACATACTGGTAGTAGTTGCTACAGTTCTTACACTGTATATTATAGATGAATCCTGTTTTTTTCTTCTGGGTCTTCTGAGTCTTGATTTACTTAGGATGCTTTAGAGGGCTATAGTTGGTTTAGATGATGCTATGTTGTTGTAATAGTCTGTTGATGGTTTCTGATGTGTCTTTGATGTGCAGCAGTGATATTCTTTTCAGAGCTTCTGTTTGTTGTGCTCTATTGGGTTGAGTGGTCAGGCACCTTTTGATGAAATTGCATGGATATCCATTTTGTTGGATATAGACAATTTGTTTCCTTTTTCTGATATTGCTGAAGTGTGTTTGTGTTCCTGTAAACAGTGTTCTTGCACAACTACTCTTGTAGGACATTAGCTTGTTACTTGGTAATGGAGCACCTGACTGGAGGGGTGGTTTTACAGTAGACCTGTTTTTAACTGACCATCATTATCTCTGCTGATGAGGATATCTAAGAAAGATAGTGCTTTGTGGTTTCCTTCTTCCCTGGTAAATTTTATTCCTTTGAAGATGTTGTTGATGGTTTTGCATGTGTTCCCTTTTGGTCATTTTTATTATGAGAAAGATGTCATTTAGGTCAGTAGTGGGTTGCAAAACCTGTCACTACTGGTTCGCTTGTGCATGTGCGCATGTGCAATGCTTTTGCGCATGCACAGAAGCATCCGGTGTGGGTGGGCAGAGCCTCCTGTCGCCGCCACTACTGGTTCACTGATCCAGGTAGAATTGGTAGCAACCCACCACTGATCTAGGTACAGGATCCATACTTTGGGTTGTATGTATGGGAGTGCTATGGATTACAGGTACTGCATTACAGCCTCTGCTATTTTTTATTTTTTTATTTTATTGGATTGGTATTCACTGGGATGTAAATTTCTTTGTCTTCTTGTAATTCTTTTGCATTTTATATATATTGTGAGCTGTCCATATATTGTGAGCTGTGGTTCAGTAAGATAATGATCATTTGGTTTTTCTTTCGGTTTTGAGGGCTGTTCTGCTTTGAGTTGGTATAAATCTTACAAGAAGATAGGTCTCCCACAGGTACAAGGTGAGAAACGGGGGGAGGGGAATCACTTTATATAAAGCTCAAACATATTGGGTTTGGAATATGTTCTCATTGGCTAGCATAATTTGAGTCATAAAGCATACAGAAAGCATGTCTAGCAACTGTAGATTTCTATGTAACAACATACTGTATAACATTCTAATATTCTTAGCATTATCTTATTAATGGCTAATTGAATATTCAAGGTTGTGTTTCCAACAATAATGAGTTTTCAGATTATTAAAGTTTTTAGTAAATTTCTGGATAATTTCTCTCTCTGGGTGCTTTCAACTCATTCTTATCAGAATTTCACATATCTTTCAATCAGTTCTTATCAGAATTTAATATTCTTTCAAAGAAACTAGACACATTAATCAAAGGTACTCCTAGTTACTAAAAACAGTTACTTAATGAGCATCAGCCTCTTGCTCCATATCCATATCAATACCATACCCTACATGACAATCATCAGATATTTCCTCCAGTCAAGCTGGCTTTTAAAAATGTCAGTGAGAATGACACATGAATTAAGAGGTAATTTGTTCAAAAGGCTGTTAGCATTAGTTCCACCTCTACAGCAAAGCAATTCATTTTCATCACTTTAGTGGTATTTTCTAATCTACAATCAAATTTAAGTGAAATATACAATGGGAGGAAGAATAAAGATGAAAGACTTAACCACTCTCCATAATCAAAAGATGGAAAATGAAATGGTATAGTACTCTCGTTGGTCCAAAGATCAGAATGTTCCACCTATTATTAAAAGGTATTTAAAAGTTACCCTAGATAGCTGCGGAAATAATTTATTTAAACCCATTCTTTGTATTTCTATCATTGTAAGATTGGTAACAATGTCACTCCAGAAACTAGGTACATCAACATTAACACCTGGCACTCAGTTCCAAGATTCAAATCCTTTCTTATTTGATTAAAATGATCCAATTTACTTTGTTTTTATGGTTAATCCCTCATCCTCCATATACTAAGCATTAACTGTTCAATTTTAGTTATTGCTTTGTCACTTCCTGATATTACATTATTATATTTCTGCATTAATTACTTTCACTTTTAATCGTCTTCTTTTAAAAACTGCAATTGAACTGAAATCAATACTTGAAAAGCTTGGGAATGGATGCACTTTCCAACTGCAAATAATATCTGGAAAGGAGACAGTAACGTGTACATTAACACATTGTTATTATTTTATACACACAAACACAAGTGCACATCCCGCCAGCCTCTCTTGCCGCAAAGGCAAGGATGAGGGCCGTCCCGTGTAGCTTCGCAGCGACCCTGAGACAAAGGTGCAAAAGCGGGCAAGGAATCCAGCAACTTTTATAAGCGGCACCATACTTAATCCTAGCGTTCCAGCTATGCCTCCCTTGCCTCCAAAGACTAAAAACCTTTCAGCGGCTAGAAAAAGCCTGTAAACGAGGGTTACGCTAAAGAGCTAAGAGAAGGGCGACTCAACGGCCCTTGAGCGGTCTGAAAGGAGGAAGGGCAAACACGGCTCACCTCGCGGGGCTGATAAACTCCCACCGCCGAGGCAGCAATCACTGGGGTCGGGTCACCTTCCGATTGGCTGAAGGGAGGCAAGTAGGGCCGCCTCTCTCTAATCTCCACATTTTTCTCTCCGCTCATCCCTAACTTTTACAATAATATCCTAATCATCCAATTTTCACTATTTTTAAACAAGTTCTTGCAGATGAATTGTTGAGTCAAGATTGTTATAATTGTAGTTCTCCTATTTCTTTCTCTGGCATTACAGGAAATCCCAGGGAACAACCTTTGACAAAGTTTGTTGCCTTGCAAAGTAAAAATAATGCAGCCTTAAGAGAATTTGTTAAGGGAGTTTGATGTTTACTGACAAACATACAATTATATATGTGGCACAAAGTCACAAAGGTTGTATGGCAGAAATGCTTTTTCTCAAATGCAAATAATTCCATTGAGGTCTCAACTTTAACAAGCACCTTCATTAAAAAATCTTCCTCAGAATACATATTTATAGTATGTAAATAAACAAAAACACCGATTCAGTGCACCCTGAATCTGGTTGTTTTCTTGCAGACATTTCATTACCAGACGAGGTAATATCATTAGTGATAGTGGTAGTACACTTTACTGATTTGCCATGTAGGCTTCCAGAAATTATCTCGTATTTGTGGACTTGGCTTTGACCAGGATGCTCAGTTTCCCAGGCAAAACTACGGTTAAGTCTTTCAGCGGCTAGAAAAAGCCTGTAAAACGAGGGTTACGCTAAAGAGCCAAGAGAAAGGCGACTCAACGGCCCTTGAGCGGTCTGAAGGGAGGAAGGGCAAACACGGCTCACCTCGCGGATAAGCTCCCACCGCCGTTTCTTTGGCCAAGCAGGCAGCAATCACCGGCGTCGGTTCGCCTTCCGATTGGCTGAAGGGAGGCAATTAGCTCCGCCTCTCTGTAATCTCCGCATTTTTCATTCCGCGCGCTCCCGGGACCGCCAGAGCAACAGCCAGCCAGCGAGGAGCGAGCGGCAACGGGCGGCGGAACGTTTTGTGTTGCTATAGCAGCAGGGATTGTTTGTTGTTGCAGCTTGCGCGACTCGTCGTTTCGCTTCGAACTTCCCGGCCGGCGGGAAGGCACTGAGCGCGAGAGGTTCTGCCCCCTCTTCCCCGACCCCAAGCGCGGCGACGACGGCAGCGGCGGTGGAGGTCGGTGAGCGTGTGAGCGAATGCGTTTGCCTCCAGGGATCCTTGGTACGCTTTTTGCCGGTCAGAGGATAACAGTAATTCACAATAAAGCTTATAAATACGGTAGAGCGAGAAGCAGCCCCTCCCGTTTCCTCGTTATTTTGTCACCCGTGGGAGTCCGCCCTTCCAGGGTCAGGGAAAGAGTTCGTTTTTTCCTCACAACATGCTTGCGAGGTAGGCAATCTGGCCGCCTGAAAATGCCTAAAAACACTGGGTGAGCTTAACGGTATGCCCTTGATTTTGAGGTCAAATCATTCAGGAGAGGGTTTTCTTTTCCTGAAATAATACTGGTGAGAGTTGATGGGATTAAAAACGGAGAACTTCTACTATGTCTACTACATGCAAAACGTCGTTTCTGTTTCCTGCCTTCCATCTGTATTAGGAATAGCAGGGAGAGAGTGTTGTGGTGTGCAAGTATTGATAGCAAGGGTGAAGGTATGAGAATTGTGATGTGTTGCACCTTGTCTAGTGAACCATTTGGGCACAAAAGTTCCTTCCAAATACTGGATTCCGGCTGATTATTTCCCACTTCTAAAGAAGCCTAAGCATACACTTTTTGCCTTACATATTTGAAATACATCACAGGCTTTTTAAAAATGTAAATCTCGTACAGTCACCAATAAGTCTTTAGTATTGAAAAGAAGATTGGAGTAAATTGCAGATGTATAGACAGGAGAGTATCTAATGGTTTTACAGGGGAAAAAACCCTGCATTTATCCCCATGGGGCAGAGAACATAGGATGTTTGATGAAATGTGAAATGTTTAATTTGAACTTTTTGCACTGCACAGGTATGAATGCAAATAAAGAATTGCGTGGACCCACAGATAATACACCATGTGGCAAGTACATTGTTTATAATGTGATTTTTTTTAAAAAAGGGGAGGCTGTCTGACTTGCAATCCATTACCCTAAAATAGCTTATATTTAAATTAATGTTAATGTTGTTTAAAATACACTTAATAAACTGAACATTTCAAATCCTAATTTACATCTTTGTTAATCCAAAAGGAATAGGAATGTACAGAAAATGGCAGTTATAGTAACAGATTCCTGTGGAGGCTCCATGTGGAAAGAGCCAAAGAGATCTAAAATCTTTACAAAATTTAAAGCCTTTATTTTTTTCTTTTCCTTTTCCTAGGGAGCTAGGAATGAAAAGATGGGAGACAGGTTAAATATGTGCAATACTTATCAGGCTAAGTATTTTCCCTGTTACTGATTTACTTGTATACAAAATTATTTTAATTTGCATTTATGACATATACTAAACATTGCATTACAGGTAATCCTCAACTTATGACCACAATTGAGCCCAAAATTTCTGTTGTTAAATGATACATTTGTTAAGTGATTTTGGCCCCATTTTACAACCTTTCTTGCCACAGTTGTTAAGTGAATCATTGCAGTTGTTAAGTTTGGAACACCATTGTTAAGTGAATCTGGCTTCCCCGTTGACTTGGCTTGTAAGGTGGTCGCAAAAGGTGATCATATGCAATGGTCATAAATATGAACCAGTTGCCAAGCATCTGAATTTTGATCACATGATTATGGGATGCCGAAAAGGTCGTAACTCTGAAAAATGGTCATAAGTCACATTTTTCAGTGTCATTGTAAGTTTGAACAATCACTAAATGAACTGTTTAAGTTGAGGACTACCTGTATATATTTTGTCAGAAATAAAGCATATCCTGCTAAAGGCAGCTAACTCTCAAGTAGATTTACATAAAAATGCTTTTGTTTTGTATAAATGGCATTGTGTCTTTATCTAGTATAAAAGAGAAAGAGAGCTTAATGAAGAGTGGCTTAAAAATGTTAGTGTTAATTTTAGTAAGAATTCTACTGAATACTGATGCTCATGAAAAGAGATAATATCTTGGTAAGCTACAACATATCCCAAAGTTGTAGAAATATGTATATATTTATTTGAAAGCCATGTCAAATCAAAAAAAGATTTGGAATGTTTTAAAGAACTTTGGATAAAAATGTTTATGAACCTTTTCCATTGAAGGAAAAATTAATTATATGTTTGTCAAAATACAAATATTCTTACATTACCAGGTCTTCTTTTCTTTGTCATCTGATATTGGTGACAACAACTCTTTAAGGAAATGAAAAATGGACAAAATTGGAATTAAAGTGAATATTTATAGAGATTGGATTGTGACAGTATGAAAACAATATACAGAGCTGCTAATTGTTCTTTCCTATGTAAGAGTATCCCAGGTTCCCAGATGCAAATTATTTCCAAAGTACAGCAGAAAAGGAAAAGAAACAAATCCAAAACAAAATTGCTTAAAATTCTCTGTGGAATAAGACAGCAATCTCTGCAAGAAAAGAAATGTGTCTCAGATTTAAATGTTTCATATATACAAATATATATTTTTAAAGATTATTCTCTTTTTTAAAAATAAATTTCCATAGATAAAACATAATACATTTAATAGTATAAGATAATACATTTGAAGTACATGAAAAAAAAGATTTGTTCCTTTCCCCCAAATCTTCATCATAACTTAGTATGCCTAACTAATTTTAGTATAGAGGTGTTGTTGGAAGAAATATCTATCCGGTTCTGTTCCAAGCCAGGAGAAAGACACTGGAAACATGGAGGCTGATTGGAAAGAAGGTTTAATGTTGAACAGAACCACCAAGCACATAGTTCTGGTGCAGCTGAGAAAATGGAGTTGAGAGTGAGGGTTTTTTTATACCATCTTTGGACTTTGCACTTGAACTTCCTGTTCAGTACATGTTCTGTGCAAGAACATGTATTCTATTGGCTGTTGTCAGACTCCCATGGGGCCATGTAGGGGTTATGTAGGAGTTATATAGCTGGCTCTATAGGCAAAGTATAAATCCTAGGTGTTTTGTCTGAACTAATTTTGTCAATGTGTTGTTTGTTGCTTATCTGAGTTTCTGTCTTGACCCAGTCTTTCTGAATGGATTACCAAATCTGAATTTCTAAAAGCTGACCTCAGTTTCTGCTTGGGGCTGGTTTCTGAATAGGCTGGCCCAATCTTTCTTAATGGACACAAAATATCTGCTGGGGGTGTTAAGAAAGACTTGGGGGCTGCTTTCTATCTCAAAGAGCATGTTTCTCCATTTCTCCCTTAGGGAAATATAATATTCTGCCTTTTTAATATTTCCCAAAATATTTCATTGTTCTGGGGGATGGGTGCTAAATTTCTACAATATTTTGGTACGCAACCACATTGAATAAACCATCATTTAATTTGTACTCAATCTATTTTGATATAAAAGGTATGTCCCGGTACTCTTTTTCATTTAGTAATCAACACAAAAGCTAGAACTTGTCAGTGTTGGCTGCCTTATGACTCAATACTGGACAGCTATACTGGACCTAATTCTTACTAACAGAGAAGAAATGATAGAGAGGATTAAAGTTGTAGGAACTTTAGGGGAGAGTGACCAGGACTTATTAGAATTCAATACAATGCAGACACAAGCAATATAACATAATCAAATGCAGAAAAATACGGTAATCAGTATTCAACTAGAGGGAATAATATGTGTATATGTGTTGTTGTTGTTGACTTTTTTTTAATGTTTTGTGCTTTTTGACTTGTTTTTTGTTTTTGTTTGGTTTTTGGTATGGAGTCTTGTTTTTATTCCCTTTGCTAAAATGTGCCTCATGATTGCTACCAATTAGTTTATTAAAATGCAGTGTTTGTGCATACGAATGTATAGTATATATGTTTGCATTTCTATATATTAGAAAAAAATTTTTTTAACAAGTTTTATTAAATTTTTCTTTTACACACATATTTTATGAACAGAGTATTGACCGGGTCACATCTTATACAATTTATAACAATTATATATTAATTTTTATAATCTATTCCAATCTTCTTTTTTGTATTTTCCAAATACAATTTACATATTTCAATTTCTGCCATTATATTCTTTTTCCCTACTTTTTTTATCATATCTTAATCTCTTCTTAATACATAATGTATAAACAATATCACCATCTGCCCTTCAAATCCTAATTTCTTAGTATTACTTCAATTAATTATCTTATTTCTCCATTTATAAAGTATATTTCTCAAAATCAAATTAATAATAAAATCCCCATCACTTTTTAGCTATAAACAATGTACTTCATCTTATTCAATTTTTACATTGAAACCCTTTAATTTAATTAACCTTCCATATTTTATCTTAATTTCTTCTAAGTACATAATAAGTAATATCACTTATCTGCCCTTAATTCCTGATTTCTTGTTATAGCATCAATTATTTTATTTCATCATTCACATTCCAAAGTCCCCATCACACTTTTTTACATTTCAATTTTATCTCATGATTTCAGTTATTTTCATAATTGAACCAAATTACCACTTCATAGTTCATCTGCTGTTCAATTTACAATACACAGTATACATCATCATATTTACTTTTTACATTCACAATTACTAATGTTTTTTTTTTTATTGAAAAGTTTTACAAAAAGTTTACATATTTCCCCCCCCTTCCCTACCTCAACCTCCCCCCTCCCCCCCTCCCCTTCCCAGAACAAATTACAGGGTATAAACTTCAACAATCATAATCAATCCTAATCTAAACAATTATGACATTTCACATCTCTTGTTTCTTCAATTCCCTAATTACCCGCCTAGCTTTATTACTTAAAGACACACTAAATATCTATATAATCATTCATAACCTATCTGCAATTTCTTATTCCGATATTTATTTTGAATATAATCTATCCACCTTCTCCAGTCTCTTAAATATCTTTCATTTGAATGATCCTTCAGGTACGCCGAGATTTTTGCCATTTCCGCTAGATTTATAACTTTCATTGTCCACTCTTGGATTGTAGGTAAACCTTGCTTCTTCCAATATTGTGCCACCAACAGTCTTGCTGCAGTTATTAAATTCAAAATCAATTTAGTCTCTATAACTGTACAATCCGTAACTATACCCAAAAGAAACAGCTGTGGTGTAAATTTCAACCTCTTTTTAAGAATATTTTGTAAAATCCACCAGATTTTAATCCAAAACGCTTTAACCTTTTTACATGTCCACCAAATGTGAAAATAAGTAGCATCCTCACAATTACATCTCCAACATTTTGGTTGTACATTCGGATACATACGAGATAACTTTTTTGGATCTAGATGCCATCTATAAAACATTTTATAAAAGTTCTCCCTTAAATTTTGCGCTTTGGTAAATTTCACATTTGTTACCCATATTTTCTCCCACGTTTCCATCATTATTGGCTGTTCAAAATTCTGCGCCCATTTTATCATACAGTCCTTAACTAGCTCTGTTTCCGAGTCCATCTCTATCAGTATATTATACAATCTTTTTATATGCATTGGGCTTTGATCTCTAATTTGTTTAATTAAATTTTCGTCACTTTGTATAACACCAGTTTTCTGGTCTTTTCTCCATCTGGCTTGTAACTGTACATATTGAAACCATGTTTGAATTATTTTCTCCTCTTTCAACACATTCACAGATTTTAATTTTAATATACCTCCCTCCATAATGAGAATATCTTTATACGTAATTACATCCTGTCTACATTCTATACTCGTATTCTCTATTGCGTGCCTGGGTGCTGTCCATATAGGTATTTTTTCATTTAACTTATATTGATATTTCTTCCAGACACGCAATAAAGCATTTCTCAGTATATGACTCTTAAATGCTCTGTCCACCCTTTTTTCATACACTAAATAAGCATGCCAACCATAGACCAGATCATACCCTTCAATATTCAATAGCCTTCCATTTGTTAAATTAATCCAATCACTAATTGCTGATAAAACAGCTGCTTCATAGTACAATTTTAAATTTGGCATTTTCAGTCCTCCTCTTTCTCGTATGTCCTGCATTATTTTCAATTTTATCCTTGGTTTCTTACCTTGCCATACGAACTTATTAATACCTTTCTGCCACTCTTCCAGGTTGGCATCCTTTTTTAGTATTGGTATCATTTGAAAGAGGAACAAAAACCTAGGCAACACATTCATTTTTATAACTGCTATTCTACCCAACAAGGACAATTGTAGTTTTTTCCAATTATCCATTTCAACTTGTATTTTATGCCATATCAATTCATAATTATACTTATACAATTTACCATTAGAAGATGCAATATAAACTCCTAAATACTTGACTTTTTTAACTATTTCACATCCCGTTACCCTTTGTAACTCCTCTTTTTGATTAGCTGTCATATTTTTAACTATCATCTTTGTTTTTCCAATGTTTATCTTAAACCCAGATACTTGACCATACTGTTTTATTATATCAATCAAAACCTTTGCTGATTCCACTGGATGAGTTAAGGTCATAACCAAATCATCTGCGAATGCCCGTATCTTATATTCATAATCTCTAACTTTGATTCCCTTTATCCCATCTGCATTACGTATTTTATTTAACAGCAACTCCAAAGTTAATATAAATAATAATGGCGATAAGGGACATCCCTGCCTCGTGCCTTTTTCAATTTTAAAAGTTTCTGTCAAACTGCCATTAATAATTATCTGAGCTGTCTGTTCCTGATATATTGCTTTTATGGACTGCATAAAGCAATTCCCAAATTGCATCCTATTGACCACTCTCAATAAAAATTGCCAATCTAATCGATCAAAAGCTTTTTCCGCATCCAGAAATATAAGCACCGCAGGGATTTGGTTATTCCTTTCCAAATGTTCCAATATGTCAACAATTTGTCTTATATTATTTTTCATTTGTCTACCTTGTATAAAACCAGTTTGGTCAGCATGAATCGTCTTCTGCATTACTAGCATTAACCTATTTGCCAATATCTTAGCAAATATTTTATAATCTGTATTCAATAAGGATATAGGTCTATAATTTTTGGGTTGTGTCAAGTCTTGATCTTCTTTTGGAATTAACGAAATAAAAGCTGTTTTCCATGAAGGTGGTACCCCTTCACCCAGCTGAATTCTATTGAATAATTCTTTAAGAGGTAAAACCATCTCCAATTGTAAATATTTATAGTACACAGCTGTTAATCCATCCGTACCAGGAGCCTTACCAGTTTTTAACTGTTTAATTGTTGAGAGGATCTCCTCCTCTGTTATTAATTGGTTTAACCGTTCTCTTTGTTCCTCTGTAACTATTGGAATATTCTGTCTATCCAGATATGTCTCTACCTCTGCACCTTGTATTTTGTCTGCAGTATACAATCTTGCATAAAATTCTAAAAATGCCTTTTTAATCATATTTTGGTGATACAGCTCTCTACCTTTATACTCTATTTTCTCTATGGTACGAGATTTTTGTTTTTTCCTCAGCATGTATGCCAACCATCTACCTGGTTTATTTGCATTACAAAAAGTATTATGTTTAGCATATTGTAGATTGGTTGCCACTTGGTCTGAAAGCATCATATTAAATTGCCCACGTAATAAACTGATCTCTTCTTTAATTTTCTTATCCCCTGGGTTATCAATTAACACCCTTTCTTTTTTCTTAATCTCTTCTTCTAATTCCCTCCTTTTCTCCACTTGTTTACGCCTATAAGCATTATTCATATTTATCAGAACTCCTCTCATATATGCTTTACTAGCATCCCATACCATATCCATAGATGTTCCCTTGTTCATATTAAAAACAAAAAATTCCTTCATTAGTTTTTTACATTCTATTACATTTTTCTCATATCTGAAAAGGTTTTCATTTAACCGCCAAGATCTCCTAACTCTTTCCCCACACTCCAGTTCCATCCAAACTGGGCTGTGATCAGTTAAAATTCTGGGACAAATCTTTATCTTCTTTACCCTGGAAAAAAAATCATTTGTAATTAATATAAAATCAATTCTTGAAAAGGATTGATGTCTATCTGAAAAAAATGTAAAATCTTGTTCTCTATAATTCCTTTCACGCCAGATGTCTCTTAATTCCATATCCTCCATCATATCAAAAAAAGTCTTAGGCAGTCTAGATCGCAATTTAGTAGATTGTACTATTCTTTTCTTATCAATACTAGGGTCTAACACTCCGTTCCAATCTCCCATCAGTATACATGAATTATAATCCCAATGTAATAATTTTGTATGTATCAACTTATAAAATTTCTCTTGCTGTTGATTGGGAGCATATATCCCCAATAAGAGTGTTTTCTTTCCTTCTATCATTATCTCAATTGCCAGAAATCTTCCTTGTTGATCTGCCTCAACTAATTTAGCCATCAAATCTCTTTTCAAGTAAATCACTATTCCATTCTTTTTTTCCGGGGCTGATGCAGCAAAATGTGTTCCCAATTTTGTATTTATTAAATATTTTTGGTCAGTTGTCCTTATATGTGTTTCCTGCAGGCATATTATTTCATTTTTAAATTGTCTCAAATAGTGAAATATTTTCTTCCTTTTTTGTGGTGAGTTTAAACCGTTAACATTCCAGGTTAAAAACCTAGAAGCCATCCTCAGAATCTCGAAGCTTGGCGAGAACCGCTTGATAATCCTCTTGGAATTTTCTTTTAGGTCTCGCCCCTCCCACAGCTTCTACACCAGTATTCACTTCTTGTGATAAAGCCTGCTCTTGTAACTTTTTTAACTCTTCAACTTTACGTTTAGTAGCTGCTCTGGTTTGTCTTTGATCTTTGCCTTCTTCTTGTTTTTCAACTATATCCCATGCTTGGACAGCACTTGAAAGTTGCAGTACTTCCTCCTGGATACTCATAGCTCCGCCTTCCGATTGCTTCTGCAGATCCTCTTTTCTTCCCTCTGTCGCCTCTCTTGCTTTTTTGCCTCCTGGCACTGGTGGTTGTCCAGCCTTTAATATATTACTATAAAAATCTCTTGCTTTGTAAATTGTATTAAGACGATATCGCTCTCCTGCATAATCCACTGATAATCCGACTGGGACTTCCCATCTGTATTGTACCTGTCGGTTCCTCAGCTCATCTGCCAGAAAAGCATACTCTTTCTTGGATTTCAGCATTTTGGGTGGTATTTCTTTAAATACTGCAACTTCTTGTCCTGCCACTTGCAACTTATTTTTGTAGGCAGCTTGTAAAATCTCATTTCTAATCCTTCTAGTAACAAAATAAATCACAACATCTCTTGGTAATTTCCTTTGTCTAGCTACCCATGAATTAACACGATAGATCCGATCCATTTGCCATTCGAGTTCACCTCTGGACACTCCTATAAATTGTGCCAGAGCATCTTCAAAGATCTCTTTCAAATTTTCCTTTGGATTTTCTTTCAAGCCTCTTATTCTCACGGCAAATTCCATCATCTTATATTGTGTCAACAACATTTCAGCTTCTGCTTTGTCAATCTTGGTTTGTGATTCCTCAACTTTACCATCTAAAATCTCATTAGCTTGAGCAACCTCATCAATTCTATCTTCTACATAACTAACATGTTTTGCCAGTCCCTGGAGTGCAAAGACTATATCTTCCCTTATATGTTGATTTCTTGTCTTAATTATGTCCTTCATTTCTTCCATTTGATCTGAGACTCCTTTAAATGCAAATGCAATGTCCTCTTTAAAACCTTCTTTGATTTCTTTCATGGCTTCCTGAAACATCTCAAGTATTAACATTTGTGCTTGTGGTTGTAACTGTGGTTGTAATTGAGCTTGTGTATCTGCCGGAGGCAAGAAGGTTTGCAACCTACTAGTTTGAGCTGGGGAACTTCCCGCACTCGCTGCTTTAGGCAACACCAATTTTGTCTGCTTTGAAGCCATTTTAAAATTACACAGTCTCAGGAACAGTTCTTATAGCCAGCGAGAAAAAATCAGAAAATCTTTAAAATCTTTAAATTTTAATTCCCAAAGTCCAGGATATAAGATTAAATCCAAAAAATTTTTAAGCGGAGTTGTTAACTGGTAGGCATTAATGAGTTAACAAGCCTGTAACAACTTTCTTCTTAAGTTTCACTTTCGTCTCTTTGTCTTAACGAGCCAGCGCCATCTTCCCCTCCCTTTCCACTCCAGCTCCGCTCATATAGGCTCGAAAAGAAACGATGTTCAAAGGAATTAAAGTGTAAGTACTTGCAATTATGTAGTCTCCTGTTTTTGTTCTGCCTGCTGCAATTTTCTCTTTGTATCAGTTAAAAGCAGGAGCGGACGTGGCGTTCTGCTCTGCCTTCTGGCAGAGGCGTCCCGGCTTTGGAGCTTTTCCCAGGTTCTTGGGGAGCTCGCACTTTTCGAGCCCCAGAATTAATTCTAGGGCTCTTATGGAGCTCTACCCTGCACCTGGCTGCTCACTTCCCCCTCTTCTCCCAGGGGGGAAGGTTCTTCGCCGCTAGACAGCTGATTTTTTGCTGTTCTAGCGGCTAACAAAGTCACGGGCTAGCGCTCACCCAGGGAGCGTCCTCAACGTCCTACGGAGCCGCTGGAATCTCCACAATTACTAATGTTAATACAGTTCCTTTAGATCTCCTTTCCACTATTCTTCCTCTTTTAACCATTTTTTTCTCTTGGTCTCTCCATAATTCTACTTCTTAATAATTTTCTCCCTTCATCCCATTCTCGTCTTCTTCATCTTCTTTTTTTATTTTTATATTTATTATATCTTTGCTCCTGAATCCTTTCTCTAACTTTTGAGTCTATTGCTCACATAATTTGCCCTAAGCTTTTACCTAATCTTTTTTCCATTTCCTTCTCTTGCCTTTGATTCTTTTTTGGAAAATATTCCCCACTATCCATTCTTTTTTTTTGCCACTGTACATCCCAGTATAATAATCTAACTTTTTACTTTCAATTCCTTTACCTTCAATATTATTTTTCTCGCTTCTCATTTATATTCTCTTTTACCTGTTTAATACGTTCTAACAAGGTTTCTAAAGTTTTTTGTCCTTTATTGATTCATGCACATTTTTAAGCATTTCAATTAATTCCTCACACATCCAAGACTCCATATTGTCAATTTAAAATATTATTGATATTTTAACATGCTTAATTAAGATTTAAATCCATATAGTCTCTTTTTTATTTCCAGATGATATCCAGTACAAATGTTTGTCCAATGCACTCCAACTTAAAGCTTTATTGTTTTTCACCTCCTTTAGAAGTAAACCAAGCAGCTTAAAACAAAACAAATACTCCTGATAAAAAGACCTCCCGGCCACAGCTGTCAAGTGTTCTTCTAAAGACAGCCGTGAGTCCAAGAGGACGCCTAAGTTGCGAACCCTCTCCGTGGGGGGCAATGACTCATCCCCAATAGTCAGTGATGGCACCAATTGACTATATCGGGACGTCGGAAACCACAGCCACTCGGTCTTGGATGGGTTGAGCCTGAGTCTGTTCCTCCCCATCCAGATCCGTACAGCCTCCAGGCACTGGGACATCACTTTAAGGGCATCATTGGGGTGGTCCGGGGTGGAGATGTATAGCTGATGATACTTCACCCCAAAACCACGGATGATCTCATCCAGCGGCTTCACATAAATGTTGAACAGAAGGGGTGAGAGAACCGACCCCTGTGGCACCCCACATACAAGGGGCCTCGGGGTCGACCTCTGCCCCCCTGTCAACACAGACTGCGACCGATCAGATAGAAAGGAGGAGAACCACCGCAACACGGTGCCTCCCACCCCTAACTCTTCCAACCGGTGCAGCATGATACCATGGTCGATGGTATCAAAAGCTGCTGAGAGGTCTAATAGGACCAGGATAGAGGAGCAACCCCTGTCCCGGGCCCTCCAGAGATCATCTACCAATGCGACCAATGCCGTTTCCGTGCTGTATCCAGGCCTGAAGCCCGACTGGAACGGATCTAGATAAGCCGATTCATCCAAGTACTGAGGAAGCTGTCGCGCTACCACACTCTCAACAACCTTCGCAATGAAGCGAAGGTTGGAGACTGGACGGTAATTAGCCAACACTGCTGGGTCCAGAGAAGGCTTCTTGAGGAGAGGCCTCACCACCGCCTCCTTCAAGGCAGCAGGGAAGACACCCTCTCTCAAGGAAGCATTTATAATCCCCTGGAGCCAGCCTCGTGTAACCTCCCGAGAGGCCAGCACCAGCCAGGAGGGACACGGGTCCAATAAACATGTGGCCGCGCTTAGTCTGCCCAGTATCTTGTCCACGTTTTCCAGAGTCACAGAATCAAACTCTTCCCAGATAATATTCTCAAGACTTGCCTCCATCCTCCCTCCCGAATCTACCCAGTCAGAGTCCAAATTTTCCCGAATCTGAGCGATTTTGTCATACAAATATTGTACAAAGTCCTCGGCTCTACCCTCCAAGGGGTCCTTCCACGCTTCCTGGTGGAGCAGGGAGCGGGTCACCCTAAACAGGGCGGCCGGGCGATTATCTGATGACGCAATAAGAGTGGAAAAATAGTTACACTTTGCCGCTTTTATTGCCACCAGGTAGGTCTTAATATGAGACCTTACCAGTGTTCGGTCAGATTCAGAACGGCTGGCCCTCCAACTGCTCTCCAGGCGTCTTTTCTGGCGTTTCATCTCCCTCAGCTCCTCGGTGAACCAGGGAGCCAGGTGAGATCGACGCCGGGTCAGAGGCCGCAAAGGCACGACCCGGTCCAAAGCTCCAGCGGCCGCCCTATCCCAGACAGCCACTAGGTCTTCAGTCGAGCCGTGTGCCAGAGCCTCAGGAAATGGCCCAAGCTCCGTCTGGAACCTATCCGGGTCCATCAGGCGCCTGGGGCGGAACCACCTCATCGGTTCCGCCTCCCTGCGGCGGAGTGTGGCGGTTCGAAGGTCAAAGCGAAGGAGGGAGTGATCTGACCATGACAAGGGCTCGATCGCTATATCCCCTATCTCGAGACCACTCAGCCACTGACCAGAGACAAAAACCAGGTCCAGCGTGTTTCCCCCCGTGTGAGTAGGGCCATGAACTAACTGGGTCAGGTCCATGGCCGTCATGGAAGCCATGAACTCCTGAGCCACCTCAGACGCCTCACCGACGGATGGCAGGTTGAAGTCCCCCATGACCATAAGTCTAGGGGTATCAATCGCCACCGCGATTATTAAAATATAACTATAAGATTCTTTAGCAAAGTAGTATATCTAGTTTTTAATTTTTCATACTGTTATCCAAACAACCTATCTATTCGTATTCTTAGATATATCAAGCAGTTAAAAAATATTTAATTTGTATTTTGTAGTCATACATTCATGCTGAATTATTGAGACACATAATATCATTCAGCACACAATAAACTTCTGGTTACCAGTAAATCCTCAAATTATTTCATGTGAATTTTTAAAATAAAAACTATGAAGCTGTAGATTTACAATTTGTATTAATTTTCTAACGATTAAAATGATAAAATTCTGGAAAGCAATACTGTGCAAGAACTTTAATTTATGGAGTGATATAGAGAGGAAAAGGATTTCACTGTGCTTGTAAAATTAAGTCAAGAACTTCCCAGAAAAACAAAAACAATAAATATTAAAGCATTTTGCAAGGGTTTGTGCTGTTCACCTATGTGACCATTATTGACAGCACTCTTCCTCTGCAAATAGGCAGTTGAAGACAGAACCATCAGAAGGCCAATTATTGTAAGAACTTACCTAGGTAGATGAAGGCAAACAAGGAAGTTGGAATCTTTTCCTGTGACAACTTTGTTTATTTGGAAGTAAGGAAAGAACTTTCAACCAGGCAAATCACTAGTGATTTTAAATTTGGAAGTCATTACCAGTAGTTTGATTTTGAAAAGCACTAATCCACAGAATGACTGAGGGTCAGACGTACCTGAATGTTGATCAAGATGATGACAACGCTACTTTTGGCACATATACTGTATAATAGGCAAGTTTAATCCTTTTTCCAATCATTTGACCTACTAAATTGTCTTATGTTCTGCAAAGTCAGACCATAATTAAATGTATGGTTAAGGAAGAATGCTTTAACCACAACTGAAGACTGATTTGCCAGCCAAATCTGGATAAGGGATGCTGGAGTTAACTGGCCCTCTTTTCAGCAAGTGAGCAGAAACCAGAAGCTTGTTATGCCAATGTATGTTTTCCTTCTCACGTTTTCATTTCCTCCAGCTGTACTAAGATATATGAAAACATATGAGGAAGTGGAATATAAAAATGGGAAAGAAAGCTAAACTTTCCTGCTTCTGATCCATGGTGGCTATGATATGGATCTCAAATAGCTGGATTACTCAATCCAGTATTCTAAAGCCAAACAAGACAGATGATGATGTAACATAAATTGTGTGAATGCACCCAACATTCCTTTGTTGAAACCGCACTTTAATCACCAAAGATTAGTTTAGGCATACCATTTGTGAATTTCAACATTGCTGATCACCACTAGATGGCAGAAACAAATTAGAGTTTGCTAGTGATAGTTTAGAATTCAATCCATTTTTATTATGGTAACAGACCAGCATTAGATGGTTTAGAATTTTGCAGTCCATATTTGTTTTCGTAGCTAGAATTTTGTTTGAACAAATGGCAGCCCAATTATAGTGAACATAATTCATATATGTATCTGAGTTATTATATCATAGATAATAAAAGCAAGGTGAAATGAAGTAAATTATTCTTTATAGCTTATTGTGTGCATACTCCCCCAATGAAAAGTAGTACAGTAATGGCTGAAATTGTGGAAACCTTTTGGGAAAAGTGTTTGAGGTTTGATGGCTAATAACACCACTTTTTTTTGGAGTCTCAAGGTAATCATATTCCACTGCTAGGAAGGCCTGGGAATAGCCCAGACCTTAACCCAATTGAAAATCTATGGAGCTGACTAAAGAAACTTGTTAGTCAGAAGTAACCGAGCAATAAAACCCAGTTAATAATAGCAATCATTCAATCTTGGTTTCACATTATAACAGCTGCAGAACTAAAAGACTCTGTTCACTCCATGAGAAGATGTTGTAAGGCCATAATTCATGCTAAAGGTTACCCAACTAAGTTTTAACTGACATGGTGATAATTTTTGTATCTCTTGTTTTTTCTATGGTGATATTTTTTTATATATCTCGTTGTTTTTTTTAATGTGTTTTACTTCTTTATACTGTAACTGCTATTCTAATAGCAAATCCTTCATAAAAGTTATTGCATTACATTCTTGATTAAATTATCTTACCATTGATTTATAATTTTAGGGTACTACTCAAAAAAAGTGGTGTTATTAACTAGTTTTAGAAAATACACTTTTCCCAAAAGTTTCCACAATTTTGGCCACTACTGTATCTATGAATATCAGCAAATAGCATAAATTTCCAAAGAAATGTCAGGAAAGCTAGGGCTAAGAATGAACAAAGATTTGCAACAAATGCTAAAAACAATAAAATTAGGAGAAATTTCCTGACAACAATTAACCAGTGGAAGAGCTTCCCCTCAAAAGTTGTGGGTGTTCCATCACTGGAGGCTTTTAAGAAGAAACCAGACAGCCACTTGTCTGGAATGGTATAGAGTCTTCTGTTGAATAGGGGATTGGACTAAAAGACCTCCAAGGTCCCTTCCAGTTCTGTTATTCTATTATTATTTTAAAAAGAGAACATAGAACATACTGTAGAATAATAGAGTTGGAAGGGACTTTGGAGGTCTTTTAGTGTAACCCTATACTTAAACAAGAGACCTTATACCATTCCAGATAAATAGCTGTACTTTCTTTTTTAAAAGCCTCCAGGGATGGAGCACCCACAACTTCTGAAGGCAAGCTGTTCCATTGGTTAATTGTTCTCACGGTTAGGAAGTTTCTCCTTAATTCCAGTTACTTCTCTCCTTCATTAGTTTCCATCCATTGTTTTTGTCTTGCCCTTTGGAAAATACTGTACTTTTTGGAGTATAAGATACACTTCTTCTCCCCCTAAGTGTGTGAAAATTGCAGTGCTTCTTATATACCGAATGTTGCCAAAGCCCCACCCACCCACCAGTCCCTTACCCTTTGGCCATTTTCGACCTCCACGGGCAACATTTCCGACCTCCACGTTTTAGACCTGTTCCAGGCTGCAGGGGTCGCCACAGCACATCACTGCCGCCTATGCACTTTGCATTTTTGGCCTCCGTGCATTGCATTTTCGGCCTCCGCACATCACGTTTTCAGCCTCCGCATGCCCCATTTTTGGCCTCTATGCGTTGGATTTGTTGGCCTGTTCCAGGTGGTTCCACCACCAATCCCCGCCGCCTGGAACCGGCTGAAAATACGATGTGTGGAGGCAAAAAATGAGATGGGCAGTGACCAAAAACGCAACATGCAGAGGCTGAAAATGTGAGGCGGCAATCGGCAGCCATGTGCTGTGGTGATCCCTGCAGCCTGGAACAGCTGATTGGCAGTATTCCAGGAGGCCGATCCAACCGCTAATCAACTGTTGGTGCTAAATCAGGCTACAATAATGAAGCTTACCAGGCTGTTTACTGTTTGCTGCAAGGACGCTAGCCAGATGAATATCAATGGATGCTGGTAGGCAGAGGCAGATTTTTTGTTGTTGTTGTTTTCCTCCCCAAAAACTAATGTGCGTCTTATACTCCGGAGCCTCTTATACTCCAAAAATATGATAAATTGACCCCTCCTCTTTATGGCAACTTCTCAAATACTGGAATAATATTATATTCTCCCTAATACTTCTTTTGTCTAGATTAGCCGAACCCAAATCCTACAACTGTTCTTCATATGTTTTAGGCCTTTAATTATCTTAGTTACTCTTCTTTGCACTTTTTCCAATGCCTCAACATCCTTTTTGTAATGTGACCAAAACTGGATGCAGTATTCCAGATGTGGTCTTGCTAAGGCTTTATAAAGCGGTACTAATACTTCATATGATTTTTATTCTATTCCCATTTATACAACCAAGGATTGTACTAGTGTTTTTGGCTGCCGCCACACACTACTAATTCATATTTAAGTGATCGTCCACTAGAACTCCAAGGCCCCTCTCACAGTTACTGTTTTTGAGCCAGGTTTTGCTTAATCTATACTTGTATCTTTGGTTTTCCTGCCCAAGTGTAAACCCTTGCTTTTCTCCACATTAAATTTCATGATGGCCCATGATGTGGAAAATCTAAGAGGTTGACCCGCATTGCTTCGTTCCAGTCTACCCACGTCACTTTGGCCTGCTCTATCCAATGTGAAGAGGAAACATTGGGACAGTGTTGCTTCAGCCCGATCTACCCAATGCGAAGAGAAAATATCGGGCCAGCGTAACTTCAGCCCTGTCCACCCAATGCAAAGAGGAAACATGCCAATGGTTTGGGGAGTGGGGTCAAGCTGGCCACACCCACCCAGCTAGCCACACCTACCAAATTGGGCACACCCAGTGAGTGGCATCAAGCTGGCCACACCCATCTAGTTCTCCACCCCCCCACCTCCCCGAGGTCAACCACAGCTCTGATATGGCCCTCAATGAAATTGAATTTGACACCCTTGCCCTACATCATTTCTGACAGATGGCATCCAGTCCAGTGGTGAAATGTAAAATTTGTTACTATCAGTTCTGTGGGCATGGTTTGGTGGTGGGGTAATGTGACTGGGTGGGCGTGGCCAACTTTTTTTTTTTTTTTTTAACTTTTAAAACTATTTTTTTCTACAACCTCTTCGGCCAAAAGAGGTTGTAGAAAAAATGTTTTTAAAAGAAAAAAAAGCCTCTGCCAATCAGGCAACTCAGATGTGATTGTCAGAGGCTTTTAAAAGAAAAAGAGGATGTAGAAAAAATGCTTTTAAAAGCCTCTGACAATCCCAGCTATGCCACAAGATCATCAGAGGCTTTTTTTTTTTACTTTTAAAAACATTTTTCGGCTGAAGAGGTTGTAGAAAAAATGCTTTTAAAAATTAAAAAAAAAAGCCTCTGATGATTGCGCAGCTCAGCTGGGCATGGGGGGGCCCAGGGATTTTTGTTACCGGTTCTCCGAACCACCCGCCACCATTGCTACTGGATCGGGCGATCCGGTCCGAACTGGGAGCATTTCACCCCTGGTCCAGTCTCTTCTCGACAGCATCCAGTGATGAAGCTCCTACAGCTTCTGAAGGCAAGCTGTTATACTGGTTGATTATTCTCACTGTCAGAAAATTTCTCCTTATTTCTAGGTTGAATCTCTCCTTGATCAGTTTCCATCCATTATTCCTTGTTTGGCCTTCAGGTGCTTTGGAAAATTGGCTGACCCCCTCCTCTCTGTGACAACCCCTCAGATACTGGAACACTCTTATCATGTCTCTCCTGCTCCTTTTGTTCATTAGACTAGCCATGGCCAGTTCCTATAACTGTTCTTCACATGTTTTAGCCTCCAGTCTCCTAATCATTTTTGTTGCTCTTCTCTGCACTCTTTCTAGATCTTTTTTATAGTGTGTGACCAAAACTGGATGCAGTATTTTTGGTGTTGTTTTATTAAGGCTTTAAAGAGTGGTATTAGTACCTCAGATAATCTTGATTGAATTCCTCTGTTAATGTAATTTAGGATTGCTTTGGCTTTTTTGGCTGCCGCTGCACACTGTTGCCTCATGTTTAATTGGTTGTCCACTAAGACTCCCAAAATCCCTCTCACAGTTACTGCTATTAAGCCTTGTTTCTCTCAATCTATATACGTAGTTTTGGTTTTTCTTGCCTAGGTATATGACTTTACTTTTCTCTACATTGAATTTCATTTTCTTAATTAGGGCCCAGTGTTCAAGTCTGTCTGTCAACGCTGAAAGAGATCACAATTTGCAACGAAACCTGACACTGTCAAGATTGATCTGGATCTTGAGCCTATCATCTAGGGTTTTTGCTATTCCTGCCAGCTTGGTATCATCCAGAAATTTGATAAGTTCCCCTTCTATTCCCTTATCTAAGTTATTTATGAAGATATTGAAGAGTATTGGACCTAAGATGGAACCTTGTGGTACCTGCTGCTTACTTCCCTCCATGCAGATGTAGTACCGTTAAGGACTACTCATTGAGTATGGTTTGCTAGCCAGTTACAAATCCATCTGATGGTATTGCTATCTATCCCACTTTTTTTTAGCTTACCAAGAAGTAGTACTGGTTGGATTTTATTCTACTGCTTCTGTTTGCATTATATTGTATTCCAATATGAGGTCACTGTTGCCCAACATTCTGGCAATTTCAACTCTACCACTTCTCTATTAGTAAGAATTTTCCTCTAGCTTTTCCTCTAGTTCCTTCCTCTACCTTTTGGATGACAAGATTGTCAGCGAGATTGGTTACGAATCTGTTCAATCTCTCACTTGCTGCAGAGTTTGTCTTCCAGTTGATATCAAGGTAAGTTAAAGTCAGTTATGTTCAGTCGTGTTTGACTTTGGCAACTTTATAGGCAAGTGCTCTCCATGCTATCCTGTCAAGCACAGCTTCTTTCAGTTGTTGGATGTTGGATTTTTGTTACCAGCTTTGAGGTAGCCAGTTCTTTGCTTGCCCCTTCTTCTTGATCCACTAACCATTCCTAGCATCATTGACTTCTCCAATGAATTTGCATGTATGACATGACCAAAGTAAATCAAATATAGTCTTGTGATTTTATACAATTTTATAGAATTCAGCACTCCTATTGGTTGCTCTGACTGACCATGGTATAAACAATAATTTAAGGCATTAATTTTTCTTTAGTCAGCCATTCTTAGTGTTCACATTTCATACCCATACATCATTATAGTGAAGAATATTACTCTAACTAGCTTGCTTTTGTGTTTATATCAATATCTCTACTTTTCCAGATCTTATTCATGTTAAATCATTGCAGTGTGGCCTAACGTTATCCTGCTCTTGATTTCAGGTATAGAACTGCCATTGTGAACAATTTTGATCCAAGAAAGATACATTCTTGAACTAATTCAATTTCTTAATTGTTGATTTTAAACATCTTGTGTCTATCTGCAGCTGTGTTTTTCTGAAAATTAGACTCAATCTTAATTTTTCACTTTCAGCCTTGATTTTTCAGATCAATTTTTCCAGGCCTTCCTTATTTTCAGCTATAAAAATATAAGTATAAATAATAAATAAATTTATATATTTATAATATAAATATAAATTTTCTATAACTTACTCCTAATCTTAGACACTAAACATACCTTATCTCTGTAATTTTTTGCTTCCTTGTTCATGGCTTGTGGGAGGAACTTCACAGTGGCAATACACCTCTCTCCACTCCCAGCTTTTACTTATCTAAGACATGATCACCTCAGAGATAATCTTCCAGCCATTTATTGAGATTGCTAACCTCTAACCTCTATCCTTCTTATCTTATCATTTCCCTTGTGAATTATTTCCAGCAGCAAGTGGAGACCTTTCTTATGCCCAGCATTACATGGGTGGATAAGCCACTGGCCACACCTGTGAGGAGCTGAAGTATGTGATCAGGAAACAACTGCAGATGCAGTTTCTTAGGCAGAGTTGTACATGCTGGCAGGCATATTGACTCTCAACCAAAAGGAAAAATAATGGAACACTCCCTGCAGCAGTGGGAGGATGAACCAGTCAGACTATTCAGAAAGCATAGAGTCAGCATAAGGCAAATATAGAAGTGCAGTTCTATGTTAATCACCTGGCATCCTGATAAATTCCATCAAAAGAATAATAACAATCCCAGCCTGGTTTCAAATAGAACAAATAGTATCCCTTCTTCACAATTTAGGACATATCAGTTGAAACATATTCCTTAACATATTGGTAACAAATATTTGGGAAGTGTTTGCATTTATGTTCTTAGTAAAGAACACAATATTTTATTATCTATTATAGATTTTTTGAAAATGTTGTCTATGAATATTATATACATTCCACCTTCTCTTTTTTTAGAGCAGAGAGATGTAGATGTTATATTGTGTGATGCCTGCTACTGTATCCTTAGGAGAGAAAAATGAGTATTATTGTCTTTAATACTAATTAAACATTTCCCTATCCTAGATCTTTGAGAAAAACTCAATAGGTAGAGAAAAATGGAAAATATAGTCTAAAAATCTGGCTGATTATATGACTGACCTTAAGAATTTATTACACTTGTCCTTCTCCTATTTTCCCCACACAAATGATCTTATGGGATTTGTGCTCAAAGAGAGTGTCTAGACATAGGTTACCAGACTGTTTTCATGCCTAAAGTGTGACTAGAACAGTCTCTTCTTTTCTAGCTTGTTGCTTTAACCACTAGAGCAAACCAGTTCTTATATAAAATGTATTATCACTTTATACTCACTGCAATCAACCAAGACTTTCCTCATCCAAGCTGCTGATGCCCTGCCTTAAAAGATACTCAGTGGAACCAGCTATAAGTTTATAAGTGGTCAAAAAAGAAAAAAAATAGTTGACCTGTTGCTCTAAGTTTAACTCTGAGTACAGGAGATGGCCACCACGTGCATTACTCCTTTTAAGCAGGAAAAGGTGCAAGGTGTGATTGCAATATCGCAATGATTCAACTGGGCTGTTGACACAGTAATCCAATTACTGGATTTTCCTCCAATGCTTGCTACTTGCCAATACCTGCTCCACTTTGTCATAATCTTTAACTTTTAACTAAGGTGACCAGACGTCCCGCTTTTGGCGGGACAGTCCCGATTTTTAGCAATTTGTCCCGCGTCCCGCGGCGTTTTAAAAAAGTCCCGATTTTTCATTCTGCCTCCTGTGTCCCGGCTGCCTCCTTAGTCCCAGCTGATGGCTAGAGGGAAAAAAACTGTTTAAACTCTTGCCGCGAGGCTTCAAAGGGCTGCCCTACAGCTGATCAGTGTTAAAAGAAAACAAATGAGTAGACCGATGCCTGCAAAAATAGAAAAAACAGCCCCTTACAGCTTCCGCATAGGTTAATTAGCACAAGTTGATTAGCTCGGCTTCCCCACTCTCAGCTGCTTTGCTCTCAGCTGTTTTGCGCAGGGCTCTGTTCTGTTGCTAGCTGCAAAGAGTTCCTGGAGCAGATTTTTTCCCCCCTAGCTATGCTGAAAAAGTGAAAGTAAAGCAGGGTCTTTGCTGCAACGTGACAAAATGAGGCAGAGAGAGATTTCTTTTTCTTTTTCCTCACCAAAAAAGGTAGATGCAAAATTGCAAACAATGGGAAATTTAGGGCAAAAGAGGAGAGTTCAAGATTTTAAAACACAAAAGAAAAATAGCTCTATTTAACTAGAGAATTGTAATAATTGAGATACTATTAATTGTATATTGTGTTGAAAGCAGAAATGGTTAAGTTGTGGTTTGGAGGAATATATGGGGGAAATTATTTGGTTTATTATTATTGGTAAATATAATTAATTAATTTGTAAGAAATTGGATTGCATGGAAATAATTGGAATATTCATGTTCATATTGATTAATATACAAAAAAGATAGTTATATAACTAATTGATTTATATTAAAATGTTGAATTTGTATTAAACAACTGTATTACATAATTACATAATTAACCAATGTGAGGATGGATATAAAAATAGATGACAATGCGAAGGGGTATAATATAGAATAGAAGGGAAAAATTGAATTTGATTAAGATTAGAGATGAGGATGAAGGGTAATATTGATTTTTTTAAAAAATAGATGAGGAATAAATATGGCAAAAAGGAAATATAGAAATTGTAAATTTAATTGAAATGACTAAACACTGTTTAAATTTGTGAACCAGCCAAATATTGTGTTCAAAGAAAATACATTGTATGTTTGTATGTGTGTTTCTAATTATTGCTATTTATTCATATTTGTTTTCTTTTATTCTTTAAAGTTTAACAATTCATTCTTTATCTTAATATCTTTATATTTGTTTGGGGTTGGATTTCTTCCCTTTCATCTTTTTTATTGTACAGCAATCTTTCTCCTCAAACCTATCGCCGCTCTCTTTTCTTTCCTTCTTACTTTCTCTTCTCCCCACCCTCCTCTTCTCCTCCCTACTTCCTCTTCCTTTCTCCTTCTCCTCCTCTCTTCCTCCCTCTCTTACCCTCACTCCTACTCTAATTTCCCTTCCCTTCCTTCATCCCTCTCTATTGCTGTATCTTTTTATGCATATGGACTACTCAGAGGGCTGAAAAAGTTATTTTTGACTGGTCCTCACACTTTTGACCAGTCCTTGAATTTACGACTGTCCTCACAGATAGACAGCTTCATCCAGGTACTGTGAGAGCTGTTGCGCAACCACACTCTCGACAACCTTCGCCACAAAGCGAAGATTGGAGACAGGACGGTAGTTTGCCAAAACAGCCGGATCCAGAGAGGGCTTCTTGAGGAGGGGCCTCACCACCGCCTCTTTCAAGGCGGGAGGTAAGGCACCCTCACTCAGAGAAGCGTTAATAATCCTCTGGAGCCAGCCTCATGTAACCTCCTGGGTAGCCAGCACTAGCCAGGAGGGACACGGGTCCAATAAACATGTGGTTGCATTCAATCTCCCCAGCATCCTGTCCATGTCCTCGGGAGTCACAGGATTGAACTCCTCCCAGATGACATTCTCAAGACCCACCTCAGACACATCGCCTGAACCCACCCAGTCAGAGTCCAAGCCGTACCAAATCTGAGCGATTTTATCGTGCAGATAATACGCAAAATCCTCACACGTCCTTGCAAGGGGTCTTCCCGTGCTCCCAGATGGAGAAGGGAGCGGATCACCCTAAACAAGGCGGCTGGGCAATTATCTGCCAACGCGATAAGAGCGGAGTAGTTGTTACACTTCACCGCTTTTATCGCCACTAAGTAGGTCTTGATATAAGACCTCACTAGTGCTCGGTCAGATCCAGAACGACTAGCCCTCCAACTACTCTCTGGATGGTGCGTCTTTTCCGGCGCTTCATCTCCCTCAGCTCCTTGGAGAACCAAGGAGCTGGGCCAATTCGGCGCCGGGTCAGAGGCCGCAAAGGCACAACCCGATCTAAAGCACCAGTGGCCGCCCTATCCCAGGCGGTCACCAGGTCTTCTGTCGAGTCGTGAGCCAGAGTCTCAGGAAATGGCCCAAGCTCCATCTGGAACCTATCAGGATCCATCAGGCGCCTGGGGCGGAACCACCTAGCCGGTTCCGCCTCCCTGCGGCAGGGTGTGGCGGTCAGAAAGTCAAGTCTAAGGAGAGAATGGTCAGACCATGACAGGGGTTCAATGACTATATCCCCTATATCTAGACTATTCGACCACTGACCAGAGGTAAAAACCAAGTCCAGAGTGTGTCCTCCTATATGAGTAGGGCCATGAATTAACTGGGTCAGGTCCATGGCTGTCATGGAAGCCATGAACTCCCGAGCCACCTCAGACGTCTCACCGATGGACGGCAGGTTGAAATCCCCCATGACCATAAGCCTGGGGGTCTCAACCGCCACCCCGGCTATGACGCTGAAGAGCTCAAGCAGGGCCGCTGCCATGCAGCAGGGAGCCAGGTATGCAACTAGCAAGCCCACCTGCATCCCATGGCCCCACTTCACAAGGAGAGACTCACATCCGGCAATCTGAGGTACAGTGGCCTCCCTAGGATCGAGACCTTCTTTTACGATAACCGCCACTCCTCCACCCCTACCCTGAGCCCTCGGCTGATGAAATGCGCGGAAACCCGGTGGGCACATCTCAACGAGGGGGACTCCCCCCTCCTGGCCCAACCAGGTCTCTGTAATACCCGCCAGGTCCGCTCTCCCCTCCTGAATTAGCTTGCAAATGAGGGGGGGTTTATTAACCACGGACCTGGCGTTGCACAACATCAGCCTAAGACCAGGGCTCTGAGACTCTGGACAACCCAGGGAACGAGATGAGCATTGGGGACCGGAGCACGTCACTGCTTGAAGACAGCGGGCACGTTCCCCCACAACACGATCTGCCCCCTGCTCCCACCATATCTGCCCCTCCCACCGACAATCCTGATGGAATTGGTTGTTAAGAATGCTGCACGGGCATAAATGTGAGGATGGTCATAAGTGTGAGGACCAGTCAAAAGTGTGAGGACCTGTCAGAAATGACTTTTTTCAGCCCTCTGGTTAGTCTTTTTGTGCATATGGACTACTCAGAGGTCTGAAAAAGTTATTTTTGACTAGTCCTCGCACTTTTGACCAGTCCTCAAACTTACAACTGTCCTCACATTTTACGTTTTTTGCCCTATCTTATCACCATGGTGAAGAGAAGCAGTTGTGAAATGAGTGACATGGTTGTTAAGAATGCTGCACGGGCATAAATGTGAGGATGGTTATAAGTGTGAGGACCAGTCAAAAGTGCGAGGACCTGTCAGAAATGACTTTTTTCAGCCTTCTGAGTAGTCCCTATATACATAGCCATGGCCACCCGGTCACATGACCAGCTAGCCATGCCCACCCGGTCACATGACCTCCAAGCCACACCACAAAATAAGTCACGCCCACAATGGTGTCCTGCTTTACAAATGTTAAAATCTGGTCACCTTACTTTTAACTGAAGATATTTATTATTCCTATAAAAGCCTCTTCCAGCATTCTACTTCTATGAATCTAGGGCTACAATGATTCAGCTGGGCTGTTGACAGCACTAGTCCGATCAGTGAGATTTATGAGTTATTTCTGAAACTTTCTAGCCCAGCTTATTTAATTCTATGAGTCAGAGCATGCTCTCCAATTCTGACTGGAGAATAATAGATTGTGCCTGAGCCAAGATCAAGTGCATTTCCTTCAGATGATAACCACCTTTCAGCCAGAAGGAACTTTGTGTATAAAGACCATTTAAAGCAATAAACAGTGTTAAGGCCCCAGTAAAACTCACAATCACCCACCAATCATCTCGTGCAAGTGTCAGATCCCAGTACCTAGGAAAAAGCCCTGTCTTCACTGTTTTTGTAACTGGTTATATCACTGGAAATAGCTTTAACACTGGAAAAGCTTCTACAGGATTAATTCACCAGGATAAAAAGTTTCTTGTGATTGAATGGGACCCTAAGCCTGAGTTTATTTGGCATGGGTTGTGATCCTCTCCATCTGTCCAGGACTTTGCTTTCTCTATTGAAAGAGTGGGCAAGTAGATGCTTCAGATATGGATTCAAGGATTTGCATTGGAGGAGGAGGACATTGACCTTTGCAGAATGACTAACTTGCTTTCCCATCAAGGCCTGGGATGAATAACATCCATTACTACCAACATTCACTGCATTATTTTTGGAAAGCCCCTCTCTCTTGGCCCCATCTATCTCAAAATGTTATTGGGGGGGGCATATTGATTGCATTTGGTGTCATGGCAAGTCACAACATGAATGCTAAACCAAAGTTGTTGAGTATTACACCAAAGTTGTTGAAACTATACGTAAGTTGTTGAGCACTATTTTAAATACCCCAGTCTGTTTCTGACCTATAGAAGTAAGATGTTCTGTGGGAAAAGAAAAACTGACAAAAAATTTTTTTCCATTTATGAAAGCATCCATGTTTTACCTTATATTAAGTAGGATGTTTTAACTAGAGTATCATAATATGGAAATGGTGTTTCTTAGAGTTTAAAACTGAAAGTTTTAGTTGAACAGATAGGTGAGAACTTCAAATTCTCACAAGGCATTTAATCAATTTGTAGAATTTATTATCCCAGTATATTGCACTAAATTTTCTAAATTGTTTGGGAAGTTCCCATTAACATTTGTGTTTGATTAATAAAGGGAGAATATAAGCCTATGCTTAAAGTTTTTACCTGGATGTTAAACCTGTCCAGAAAAAAAAAATCATGTTTGAGTTAGAAAATTTAAAACATGTATTTGTTACTTTCAGCCACAGTTCTTAGACCAGCCTAAATCATAACATAAAAATAAAGTTCAAGCAATAGAACAACAGGAAATTAAATACCATTGTAAAAAGATCATTACAGCAAAAGTCATAAAGAAATAAATTAAGTTTTCTCTGATATTTAAATCTAAAATCAAGTTATACCAGACCAATCTCTTGAAAACTTTTGTAGAGTTGGATTTTGTAAGAAAATAAATTGGGCCAATTTATATACAAACCATACAGCAAGGATAAACATTTGTATTAGTTAAAATCATGTGCTTAGTTTCCAATAAAAGAAAATATTTGTAGCTCAAGGTTGAAATGAGTTCTTGGTGTTCTCCGAGCTTGGTTATTTTCTTACAGACATTTCATTATTTATTTATTTTATTTATTTATTTATTTTTCAAACTTCTATACCACCCTTCTCCTTTAGGACTCAGGGCGGTGAACAGCCAAGATAAAAAACATTTATACATAAAGTTAAAAATAGATTTAAAATAATTAAATAAATTTGGCCCGTAATTTAAAACTTATCAATTTAAAATCCGTATCAAATTTTAAAACCAACCATTATCCTAACTAGGTAACATCATAAATACAAGTAAGGAGAGGGTTTTGCTGTCAGTTTATATTCTAGTGGCTTGCCTTGTCAGTGTTGGTGGGGGTGATCTTAGAGGTTCTTTGGTTGGGCTGTTTACTGTTTATTGGCTGTTTACTGTTGGCTTCTTTGGCAGTTCCTTGACTGGGGTATTGTTTACTTGATTTACTTGAAATCCTGATCTCATTTGATGTCACAACCCTGTTCACATCCATAGATCTGGACTTATCCAAAGAATCTATGATCACATTGCTCCACAGCATATCTGACTTAATTAAATACAAGAAGATTAAAATGCCCAGGATTATAGATCTCATAAACCTCTGCCTAACCACAAACTTCCAATTTGATGGATAAAATTATCAACTTTAAAGATATACATATGGGATCACTGCATTTGGAATTTATAGTGGAGGTCATTATGCAACATCTAGAAGCCATACCACTTCCATAAATACAAACCAAAATATGAATCAGACATGTATAGGACCTAAAGCACCTAACGGACAGGTGCTTTAAAGAGCACCTGTCATTTCAGATCCATCATGGCAGCATCTGTTAGCGGGTATTCACTCACTACTGCCTGCCACATCCACCTTGTTGTGTCACTGCTGTATCACCAGCCATCCCATTAAAGTGAATGGGACTGTCGGCGAGTCAACAGCTTGTCAGAGGAGGGCAGAGATGACAGTTGCTCTTTTAAAATTATGATTTAAATCAAGTTGATTTAAATCAAGCCTTTTTACTAGTGATTTAAATCATGATTTAAATTGACTTGATTTAAATCAAATCCACCCTGGCTACCAATACACATAGATATAAACAATATTTATATACTATGCAGGAAACAACATTCCAAAAAGGAAACAAAAACATCAAAGCACGTAGATGAGCATAAGTTAACTCCAAAATTAACCTTAGACCAACAATCAAGTAAACAATACCCCAATCAAGGAACTGCCAAACAAGCCAAGAGTAAATAGCCCAAAGAATCTCGAAGTCCCCACCAACACCAACAGGGCAAGCTACAAGAATATAAACTCAGAGCAAGCCCCACTCCTTACTAGCACTGATGATGTTACCTAATTTGGGTAATGAAACATCTGCAAGAAAACAAGCTCTGAACACCAAAGACCAAACTGAAGACAGGCAGTAACTTCAAATGCAAATGGAAGTTTTAAATTTTGTAACACATTTATTTAAAAAAATTTAAAAAATATTTTTAAAGTAAGTAATTGTATAAACTGACTTATAAATGGAATGTTTGAATCAGATTCATACCAGTCAATGCTTGCTAGGAGCATTCTGAGTTATAATGTATGTTTTCTTACTCATCACTTTTCTCTCTGACTAACAAAAACACAAGAGGTAGAGCTTCATTATTCAAATTTATAAAAGATCCAACTTTGCAGACTTTTCCTTTTTGTCATTCATGAAGAGTTTTTATATATTTCATATACAGAGTAAGCATAAGTATATTCTTCATAATTATCCAATCAGATAGAAGACTGTTCCTGCACAGTTATTGTGATGCATATTTTCAGTGTAACATTTATGTTTAATGTTTTCTTTGAGAATTGATTGCAAAGTATATGGCATTTCCTTTCTTTTTAGTCTAAAAACAATGTGGTAAAACTAATTCAGTGGAAAAAGGATGACACCTAGTCCTAAAGCAGTCACCGAGTTCCAAGATAAAAGCACAGCATTTCAAAACTGTAATGTATGGTCTATCCTAGAATGCGTTAAAGTTGAGCATCCATTTGAATATCAGTCTTGCAATCACTTGTCTTCTCTTAACTACATAACAAAATCTGAAATTAATTACTTATTTTTAGGACTTGAAAAATAAAAAAGGAAGGAACTATAAACTTACACCAGCAGTCGCCTACAAAAAAAACCTCTATAAAATGTTTTATAGATGGCATTTTCCCCCAGCGAGATTGGCCAAAATGTATCCAAATTTATCCCCCAAATGCTGGAGATGCAACTACAAATTTGGAATATTCTATCACATGAGGTGGACGTGCCCCATCACAAGGAAATATTGGTGCAAAATTCAAAAACGGCTAGAAGAAATACAGAGCAAAAAACAGATTTGAAACCGGAACTATTTTTATTAGGAATACTGGATCCAAAAATGAATAAAAAACTTCAATACATCACACTACACATACTCATTGCAACAAGAATCATATTTGCACAAAAGTGGAAACAAAATAATGTATCCTCAGACAAAATAGTTATTAGGAAAATTCTTGAATGCACAGAAATGGAAAAAATGACTATGGAGCTAAAAAAGAGGGATGATTCGGACTATTATGAAGTATGGAATAAAATGTACAGTTGGCTCGAAAATAGAAACCAAACAAGGAATGTTTAACTTAGTACTGATGAAATCTAAATTGGAGTAATTGAACAACATTAAACAAAGAGATGTAAATCTAAATGAATATAAATTGGTAGATAAAAATAATGAATTCTACTATGTGTATTAATATATACATTGGTGTAACATTATACTATCATCAAGAAGTAAATAGAGAATCACAAAAACAAAATACATATGCCGTTAAAGAAAGCTGTAAAATAACCTTAGATGGTATGTATTGTTTGCTGTGTTTTGTCTTGTTTTGATGTATTTGTGGTTGTTTTTTATGTTGTTTTTAAAGATAAAACTGTTTAATAAAAATTATTTTTAAAAAATGAAATAAAAAAGGAAGGACCTATAAAGCACAATCATGTGCAATCCCATGCCCAAATACAGTGGGGCAAAAAAGTATTTAGTCAGCCACCAATTGTGCAAGTTCTCCCACTTAAAAAGATGAGAGAGGCCTGTAATTGACATCATAGGTAGACCTCAACTATGAGAGACAAAATGAGAAAACAAATCCAGACAATCATATTGTCTGATTTGGAAAGAATTTATTTGCAAATTATGGTGGAAAATAAGTATTTGGTCACCTAGAAACAAGCAAGATTTCTGGCTCTCACAGACCTGTAACAACTTCTTTAAGAGGCTCCTCTGTCCTCCACTCATTACCTGTATTAATGGCACCTGTTTGAACTTGCTATCAGTATAAAAGACACCTGTCCACAACCTCAAACAGTCACACTCCAAACTCCACTATGGTGAAGACCAAAGAGCTGTCGAAGGACACCAGAAATAAAATTGTAGACCTGCACCAGGCTGGGAAGACTGAATCTGCAATAAGCAAGCAGCTTGGTGTGAAGAAATCAACTGTGGGAGCAATAATTAGAAAATGGAAGACATATAAGACCACTGATAATCTCCTTCGATCTGGGACTCCATGCAAGATCTCATCCCGTGGAGTCAAAATGATCACAAAAACAGTGAGCAAAAATCCCAGAACCACACGGGGGGACCTAGTGAATGACCTGCAGAGAGCTGGGACCAACGTAACAAAGGCTACCATCAGTAACACTACGCTGCCAGGGACTCAGATCCTGCAGTGCCAGACGTGTCCCCCTGCTTAAGCCAGTACATGTCCAGGCCTGTCTGAAGTTTGCTAGAGAGCATTTGGATGATCTAGAAGAGGACTGGGAGAATGTCATATGGTCAGATGAAACCAAAGTAGAACTGTTTGGTAGAAACACAACTCATCGTGTTTGGAGGAGAGAGAATGCTGAGTTGCATCCAAAGAACATCATAACCACTGTGAAGCATGGGGGTGGCAACATCATGCTTTGGGGCTGTTTCTCTGCAAAGGGACCAGGACGACTGATCCATGTACAGGAAAGAATGAATGGGACCATGTATCGTGAGATTTTGAGTGCAAACCTCCTTCCATCAGCAAGGGCATTGAAGATGAAACGTGGCTGGGTCTTTCAGCATAATGATCCCAAACACACCGCCCGGGCAATGAAGGAGTGGCTTCGTAAGAAGCATTTCAAGGTCCTGGAGTGGCCTAGCCAGTCTCCAGATCTCAACCCCATAGAAAACCTTTGGGGGGAGTTGAAAGTCCGTGTTGCCCAGCGACAGCCCCAAAACATCACTGCTCTAGAGGAGATCTGCATGGAGGAATGGGCCAACATACCAGCAACAGTGTGTGCCAACCTTGTGAAGACTTACAGAAAACGTTTGACCTCTGTCATTGTCAACAAAGGATATATAACAAAGTATTGAGATGAACTTTTGATATTGACCAAATACTTATTTTCCACCATAATTTGCAAATAAATTCTTTCCAAATCAGACAATGTGATTGTCTGGATTTGTTTTCTCATTTTGTCTCTCATAGTTGAGGTCTACCTATGATGACAATTACAGGCCTCTCTCATCTTTTTAAGTGGGAGAACTTGGGCAATTGGCTGACTAAATACTTTTTTGTCCCACTGTAAGTGTGAAAAAGTTTACAGTCTTAAGACTGTAAGTCATTAAAAAAATTAATGGACTGCCATGGATTTAATAAATCTTGTCAGCTTCCAAGCTTAATTTACCTAATATTTTGGGCACACATTTTAAGTAGCACTAGAATAGTGATGGCGAACCTATGGCACACGTGCCACAGGTAGCACATGGAGCCATCTCTGCCGGCACGCGAACCATCACTCAGTCAGCTCCGTCGCACATGAACACATGCCTCTTGCTGGCCAGCTGATTTTTGTGTCTGCCGTGCATGTGGAAGATGTGCGCGCATGCCCATGTCACCCCTCCCCTCCCAGGAGTCTCCACGCGGCCTGTTTTGGATGCCAAATAAGTTCGGGGCTTGTGCAGAGGCTCTGGGAGGGTGAAAAACAGGCCTACCAGAAGTCTGGAAACAGGCAATTTCCGGCCTCCAGAGGGCTACGGGGGAGGCTGTTTTTTGTCCTCCCAGAGGCTCCAGGAAAGCCTCCGGAGCCTGGGAAGGGCAAAAAATGGGCCTACCAGAAGTCCAGAAATGGGCTGTTTCTGGCCTCCGGAGGCTTCAAGGCCCAAAACGGGGCTCCGGAGGGGGGGGGGTGTCCGCATTGCATTATGGGTTTGGGCACATGCACTTTTGGCACCCGAGGAAAAAAAGATTAGCCATCACTGCACTAGAATTTTGTTTTAATGGCAATAGTACTTAGACTTATATACTGCTTCACAGTGCTTTACAACCCTCTATAAGCAGTTTACAGTGTCAGCATATTGTCCCCAACAATCTGGGTCCCCATTTTACTGACCTCAGAAGAATGGGAGGCTGAGTCAACCTTGAACTGGCAGCCGGCAGTCAGCAGAAGTATCTTGCCGTGCTGCATTCTAACCACTGTGCCACCTTGGCTCTTAATAATAGATTTTATCTTGGAAAATAATAAGTGTTAATTAAAACATTTTCTAATATACTTAATGAACTTAACAGCAGTGTATGTATGTTTGTGTACACACACAAACAAGTTTGTGTGTGTATATGTGTGTGTACTGAATGTATCTGTATATATGTACGCATACATATATATATGTATATATATACACATACACAAATATAATAAAGTGCTATTAATTGGGGTATGTAGATGTGTATGTACATGCATACATCCATGCATGAGTACATACGTATATACTGGTACATATACTCAAAAATAGTCAATTCTTTTTAAAGGAGAAGTGTACATAAGATTCTAAGTTATGCTACTGGGGAAACATTTTTAACAAGAATTCAAGTAAAAGGAACCGTTTCTAGAAATATATAGTACAGAAAGTCACTTTTTTCCAAGATGGTTTTTAATCAGCTGTCCCACCAGCTTCTGTGGTCTTGTCTGATACTCCTTCAAAACATCATGAGGTGTAGAGATCTGATCACCTTCAAGTCGGTTCAGCAATGTTACACATACTACAGCACCTTAACATTTATAAAACAATATCAATGTTATTTTCTCCTCAAATTATTGAAAAATAATTTAATAATATATAAAATAATTATAATCATCCACATTTACTGTGAACGAATATGTTACTTATTTTTTATTAAAATTTTATTACTTCCTATTGGGGAGAAACTATTTAAGGGAGATAAATTCAGTTGACAATAGTAGGGATAAGAATAAGCCATGGTCCGTTAGCAGGCCTTGTGACAGAACATGGGGTGCTAGAAAGCAATACTAAATCAGATTGCCTTCCCTGGTCATCCCCTATCTTGAGATACCATTATTACTATTATTCTATTACTCCTACTTAAATTTAAAACTCTTCAGTATGTTAAAATTAAAGCTAGTGGATTAAATAACATTATATACATGCCGTTACCTTTGAGGCCACTAAGATTGCACATAGCTGCAAAAACAGAAGATTCCATCTCAATATTTCTTACTCCAGCCTTGTGAGCTTCCTTCAAATATTGCAGTTTCTCTTCTTCAGTATATGTGCAGATGGCACCATCAAGGCGAGCTTGACCTACAAATGCAAGACATATCATTAAAAGTGTAAACATGTACATCTTTGTAATAAGATCCTGGACAAGTGAGTAAAGATCCACTAAAGATTCACCTAGAGAAGGGGGCAATAATTGCAAGGGGAAACAGGCCAGATCAAGATAATAAAAGTATCTGGAATTGTTTAGCCAGGAAGATTAAAGTTGGAGAGATGATTTGTATATGTATTATGAACAGATATCTATGTATTCTAGTGACTTTTAAGCTACAGTAAATCTAAACCATATTTGGTAGTTCTCGAAAGCTATTTTTTTGTTCACACATTCACATTAGTCACAATTTCTGCCCTTTTCCTGAATAATTTTACACTTAAGTTTTCTCTGAATTTATTCATTAACCCAGGGTTTATTCTTTGACTCAGCTTTCTCTGCTACTTTTAGACCAATGAACACAATAAAGAGCTCCTTGCTGATCTCTGCATTCACAAAACCTCCTCCCTCCCTCTCTCTTCCCCTCCCTCCCTCATGCATTTTCTATTTTTTTTCCTGCTTTATTGCCTCAATCAGATGCTGTCACAATAATTAATAGTGCTTAATCTCCAATGGAAGAATGAAGTTGAGAAAATTTCTCTAATGAATTATACTGTTCGATTTGTGTGGTTTGGATACTGAACTATGTCATTCATATGACCTCACATGATCTTAAAATATCTTAATAATTATTAGTTCGGTGCAGGTAACAATTTGTGGTACCTGGTACATGCCTATAGTTCAAAATGTTGAACTTGTGTGTCATCCATGCAATTAAGAAGTCATTTTAAATTCAAGCAATGCACTGTCTTACCTATCATCAAAATAGAAAATTTAAAAATAACAAATAAGTTTAAATAGGTTAAAAAAGGATCACGTGATCAGAACCAAGTAAATATTACTGTGAGGTAAACCAACTTTTGGACTTTAGAATACAGTTGGATGAAATTCCGCCCCCCCCCCCCCCCAAAAAATGTAGGCTCCATTCAAGTCTTTTCCCATTTTTCATGCAAAAGCATTCAATTACATCTGGAGTTTACATATGTATTTTTCTTCATGCTTGTTTATTTCTTATTTAATGTTAGGAAAAGTATGTTTTATTTCATCTGCTTTTTCAGATTGAAATTTTGTTTGCTATGTACAAGGTAGTATTCAACTAGTGTTACCTTCATAGAAATCCAGAGTGCACAATGTGTTTCCAATAACTGTATTGAATTGATCAAGTTCCTTGGCACACTCCATAAGGTCTTCATTTAATTTTTCATCTAAGTATGTACTGCGAATGACAGACTTCCCCAAAATAATCTGTTCAAACTGCGGCTTGAAGGTAGCATCTACAGCTTGCTTTGTGATCACCACAGAGCCTGGTGTCAAACCTACATTATAAATATAATTTATATTTGATGATAATATAAATCAATCACGTTTACTTTAAAGAAATAACAATAGAAATACCTATTCCACCAGATGTGCCAACACGAATAATGGTTACATTGCAGCATTTGGCATGATACAGCAGCTTGATGAGTTCATGCAACATGATAGCAATTGAAGGGATTCCCATTCCATGCTGAAATTTAAAAATAGGAGGGGAAGGAATATGAATATTTATCATTTCATATGTTCTGTTTGTGTATGGAGAAAAACAGCATTTTTAAAGATTATTTTCCATTACTTATAGAAGCAGAACATTTTTGCTAAACAAAGAATAATATATTTGTCCTGAACCTCTTAACAAAGCACTCTAAATAGCCAATGTTGTACAGCAGGGCTCTCAGCCTTCTCATCTGGCATTGGCTGAAGGGCTTGCAAGCTGAGTGGCTTTGGGCTTACCTGAAATGTGTGTGCTAGATTTGAACTTTTTGACAAGTAATTTGATGGACATAGGCACTCACCATCTTGGAAATCCTTGCATTTCCTGTTCTCATGATATAGGGCAGCGATCCCCAACCTTTTGGGCACCAGGGACCAGTTCCATGGAGAAAGGGTTTTCCATAGACTGGAAGAAGTGTGGTTTCGTGTGCTGTCTGCATACTGCGGATGGGGTTCACTTGTTTGCGCAGCCCAATTTCTGGCATGCTGCGGGCTGGTGCCAGTCCACGGACCAGGAGTTAAGAGACCCCTGATATACGGTGTCCTGCTTGACTAGGAGCTTAGACTAAAAGACTTCCTAGGTCCCTTCCAACTCTATGTTCTTCTGAAACCAACATTGGATAAAACACTGTTTGCCTCTCCCAGACATCAACCAGCTCTTTTATCTCTGTTCCTTCTTTTATCTATTTCTTAGAGCATAATTCACTTCCAAAGCATATCAACATTTCAATTGATTGGTTAAAAAACATGTCTGCAATCCAAAATTTTTCTTTTTTTGTAATTGTATTGTGTCCAGAAATTTCTACATCTATGCATGTTCTATTCATTCATTTATTTTCTACTCTCAAAAAAAAGCACTCTCTCAATTTTCAGATCTTCCTTTGGGGTATATTAGTCATTGTATATATATTCGTTGTTAGACATATTAGTAACTGATTATTAAGTTGAAAATATTAAATTCATTTAAAAATTGACATTAAAAAAAAATTAATGCCCTCACTCAAGGAAGAATGTTGGAGAATGTAAAAGCTTACATAGTTATATGAAACAATTCTAATTAGTCCAAATAAAAGTAAATGTTTAAAGTCACAGACCTATGTATCTTTTTTCATATATTTTTCCATATATATTTTGTTTTTAAAATATATAGTATACTATACTTACACTGACTGACAGTACAGGTCCCGCTTTGTACATTGCATACCGATCTGTTCCAGCACATATATTGGGATAGTCATTACCCGGGTTACCAATATCCAGCAGTTCAGCAATGTAGGTAATAAAAGTTTTCATCCGTGAAGGACTTCCTCCAACACATACAAACTAAGCAGAATTAAATGAATAAAACACATTCTTAGAAAAATGTACCTTTCAATGTGCATTAATATTTAAAATGATGGTTTTGACAACTACCTGAACTAAAATGATTTCTAGATGTTGCCCCACTATGCAGCATTATTAATGTCTTCAAGTGTTTATTGTAGCAAAATTATGTATGTTAAGATTAGAATACATACCATATTTTTCTGTGTATAAGACACTACGTTTTCTTTAAAATATTTACTTGAAAATTGAGGTGCATCTTATACACAGGAGGCCGAGGAGAAGGCCGCACATGCCAGATGAGCCTCTATCTTATATGCAGCTCTATCATTCCTCTCTATTGTAGTTGTTTCCTGTATCACATTGCCACCCTAGGTTTCATCTCTATTGTTCCTGTGATGCATTTCCTCTTCTTGTTGTATTACCCACTCTAACAAGATGGCTTCTGCACAGTGATGGCTTATAGTGTGCTTACTACAAGAAACTGCATGAAACATGGGGGCATCTGATACACGGAAAAATACAGTACTTGGTCAATAAGTTTTCCAAGTGTAGTTTTCAATCCACATAGAACAGGTAGCAACCTGTGTGTCTCTCCCAGATTTTGTGGATAACACCACCTACCATCTTTCATCCTTGGCCATGCTGCTCACAGTTTGACTACATCATCAGGAGAAATTAGGTTTTAAAATTTCTAATCTGGAGGAACTCAAATTTAGATGGAGCCTGATTGCACCAAAGCTCTGTACTGCCACTTTAATTTATTTAAATTATATTTGGAATATATTGTAGAGAAGGTTGGTCACTGGAAGATTGATATTGAAACTGAAACCTAATTATTCTGAATATTTAAGGCAAGAATAATTGAGAAGATTCCAACACTTGGAAAAATTAAAGACAATCAAAAAAGAGATGACAAAGGATGATAGCATGGTGCTATCATTGCTGACTCAAACATGAATTTACAAGAAATTTACAAGTGTAAGTTACTGACATATAATGCTAGTAAAATGATATCTATTGCGTCACCAAAGTGACTGAACAACTGATTGATTTGCTAGATTGTGTATTATCAAGTTGTTGTTGTTTTTATTTCTGGCAACTACATAGGTTTTTCTTCATGACTGAACAATTGAACCAAAATCTAGATTGCTCAGGTCTCTACTCTACTACAGATACCTGACTCTATTTTTGAAGGCAAGGATAAACAATTCATGCATCTATTTTTATATGATCAAAAATCAAAGAACAAGGTCAAAATATAAAGCATATTTTCTAAAAGCCCCATTCATAATAGAAACTAAATGTACCAGTGGAATGTTTTTGATTCAGCAATTTCTAATTCCATAGCATGCATTTTTTAAAAAATCCTTCCTTTTTTAATCTTATAATTCAAGGTGGCAAACATTCCTAATATTCCTTCATTTCCCTAATTTTCCCACAACAGCTTGTGAAATAAGTTGGGTTAAGAGAGAGTGATAGGTTCCAAATCACCCAGCAAGTTTTCATACCTAAGCTAAATTCTTGATCTTCCCATTAGGAGATCCCTTCCAATGTTTTAAACCTTTAGTCATTTTTTAAAATTCTAGAACATGGGTCCTCAAACTATGGCCTGTGGGCCGCATGTGGCCCACCGAAGCCATTAATCTGGCCCGCACAGGACCATGAGGCTGTCCCGCTCACATCGCCCTGCCCAACCTCCAGCTGAACGCAGGACTTACCTTCATGAGCCCTGCAGGCTGGAACTGAAAGGCCAATAATTTTTATCTGCAGAATGCTGCTGGGGGTGGGGGAAGTGAAAAATGGGGCGCACAGATGCCCCAGGAGGCAAAAAACAGGCGAAAACAGCTCATTTTTGACCAAAAAACGGCCCATTTTTGGACTGCTGGAGGTGGGGGAGGTGAAAAATGGGGTGCACAGATGCCCCAGGAGGCCAGAAAATGGGCAGAAACTGCCTGTTTTTCACCTTCCCTGCCTCCAGAAGATAGATAAAGAGAGACAGAGGAAAGAGAGACTTGATTGTAAGCTCCTTGGAGTTGGGAAGAATTGCTGCAAAACTGAGTTTTCTGAAGTGGACCACTAGACTCCTAAACAACTGAAAAAATGATATAGTAAAAAGAAAAGTCAACCAAAAAAGCAACATGCACAAAAGCAAATAAAACACCCCCAGGAGCAAAACAAATTAAAGTTTAATTTGTGTGCATTGTTTAATGGACTGTTAAATTGGCCACGCCCACCTAGTCACATGACCTGACCACACCCACCCAACCACATGACCACTTAGCCATACCCATCCAGCCTGTCCAGCCCCCCAACAGTCTGAGGGACCATGAATTGGCCCCCTGTTTAAAAAGTTTGAGGACCCCTGTTCTAGAAGCTTGAAATACTGATCTTTTAAATAGGAAACACAGATGCTTAAAGAAGCTAACTCAAATGATTTATTATTGGACATGATTAACTTCATTTTCTAAGAACACTACCGAGCAAAATTCAACAATATATATGTAACTGATTCTACTTTTCCATTGAGCATATTCATAAAGAATTTTGATGGAGATTATTACTATATTTCCCCATCAATACATTGAAAGCAGGCTATATAGGTATTTCAGTGTAAGCATTCTTCGGCAGAAAAGCGTAAGAATGTGAGAAGTATTTGGAAGTAGTAAATGGCAGATGCAGAACCTTACTGTATAGGTAGTTCTTCATTTAGAACATAAAGGAGCCTGCCCATTACAGTTGCAAGTCATAATGGTCATTAAGAGAGGCACCTATGTGATTATCTCACTTAGCAATCTCCATCCCTGCTTTGCCCACTGCAGCCATTAAGAAACACACAGCAGAGCACAAGGTGCCTCGGTGTGAGGGAGGCCTTGGGAGGTCTAGAAACAGGCAGAGGCTCACACAGTAGCAGCACCTCAGCTCACATAGCTTGCCCTAGGTCTCCCAAGGCCTGCACCCACTGAGGCATCCCTTGCTGTGCTTCTGACCTCTTATGGTTGCTGCAGTCCTTGGGTGACTGATCAGTCACTTTTCTTTCACAAGCAACCATTATGGCGCATGGCAAACCTACATAATGGAAGCCATGTGGCTCCATCCTGGAAGCAGGCACAAAATTTGGGAGCTGTAATTTATTGCATATGAATTCATATTCATTGTGTATGAAGGCTGTGCAGTGCAGCAGCTGCTTTCAGAAGATCTATAATAAAAGGTAAGTCTGATTGATAATGGGCAACAGGAAGGAGGGTGACACAATAGAGTGGGAATCAGCCCAAGGGCTGTGGGGAGCTAGTGAGAATATGATATGGGGGAGATAGGTGCAGTTTCTCTGTGATCAGTCATAAGGGCGGATGAATTGCCAAACATCCAAATTTTGTTTATGTGATCCCAAGAGTGCTGCAGCAACTGAAATTTTAAACTGTTTTCAAGGATCCATCATAATTTCAAACTGTCTCCAAATGACCAGTTGTAATTTGAGGACTGTGTAACGAGGGATCCATTTTATTTGACTGCACTTCATTTAAAACATCGTCCAAAGCATTTTGAAATGAGGCTAGTTGCCTCCAGGAAGAAAGTGAAAGACCCCATTAAAAATTAAGTAAAGTCTATTATTCCAAGATCATTTCGGCTAATTTAGCATAGCCATTGAAGAGATAAGAGGAGTTCCAGTTTACCAGTTATTGATGATCACATGTTGTCTTCACTTGCTCATCTGGTGGCATGCTTATTACTTGGGGAGGAAGAACACAGAAATAGTAGGGCTGTAGAAAGTTTTTTCCTCCTCTCTTTATCTCTTGGTGAGCCTACTGCTTTAATAGAATGATTGGTGGGAAATAAAATATGAATAGTTGAGAACGACTAGCCTCCTCCCCTTGCCACTATTTTTCTGGCTCCAGGTTATTAGGTTTTTAAGTTGATTCTGCAAACTTTATCTCAACCCATTTCTGATATAATAGCACAAGAAAAAACAAAGACATTCATAGGACTTGAATGCAGAATGGAAAGGAAAAACGGTTGCTTTCATTTAACAGTCTAGAGCCATTTCTTTCTCACCTTAATATCTCCAAATAAGGCAGGAAAATCATGAGTAGCAGTCCCAAGGGCAAAATGATATAAAATGTCATCTTTCATTTTCTTAAGGTGTGGATTAGGGACACAAACTCTGGCATCTCTATAAATAAAGAGTTAAATAGATTCGTAATCTCAAATAGCTATATTCAAACAAGGCTAGTATAATGCCTAAATTAGTATATCTCTTTTTGAAATCTTTTATTTTACTGATATCATCTTGAATAGAGTACATCTTTGTATGATCAACTTCCTTATTTACTGTGTGACACTAAACAGATCAAGTTTTACTCAGTGTAAACATTTTGATGCAATTCTTTTGCAGAAAATTTATTTATGGAAATTGCCCAAACACCTATTGAACTGTGGTAGAGGATATGTAATTTTGTTACATATTAGAGGAAAATTGAATATTTTGGAGTTCTCAAAAATTCGCAAATATTGCTATAATAAACACAGTGGTAATTGTCATATATTGCATCTCTATTTTTTAGAATACCTATTTCTATGATAGATAGATAGATAGAGAGATAGATAGATAGATAGAGAGATAGATAGATAGATAGATAGAGGATAGATTTGTTCCCTCCTATTCATTAATGAGATATAGTGTCTAAACTCCGTTTAATTCTTACTCTGCACATTGCTTGTCTTCTGCCTTTTTCTTCAGAGCATCGTTAGTAGCCATTCTATTTCCTCAGACTCTGAGTGGGGAAAGAATGGAAACTGAAAGTTGCACCAAGCACTACACATATTATGCAAATAAGGAACCGGTTTCTGGAAATACACGGTCTCGGTATACGTTTCGTTGCGATGCACGTTTACCCAGAACGAGCACATTTTCCCAGAAACCACATAAAATCACAGTCACAGTTAATGCAACAGAATTGAGTAACACAGCGCTTTCTGCAAGTCGACACGTCACGTTGCTTTCCCAGCGTGGTTTTTATCCCACGCCAGTTCCTCCTGAGCGGATCGGCTTCTTTTGGGTGGGGTGCGGATAGAACAGGACGGGAGAGAAACAGTCCTACAAGTCGGACAGATCCGGGGCTTCATAATAGCAGACCGACGGAGCGGCCGGCTCGTGCGACATCATAATGGGCATCCGTGGTGGGCGCTGGGTCTCGCTCTGTTCTCTCGCGCCACCGAAATGGCAAAAGCAAAAGGCTTGGGAGGAATTGAGGCGGCTAGAAAGGAGAGTCTTTTACTTTCCTACAAAATACTCCTAAGGACCTTCGATGAAGCAGCGCGCCCGGTCAGCCCACCCTTCTTTCGCTGGCCCTCTTCTCAGCAACCTTACCTGAGAAAGCCCAAAAAGAAGTAAAAGGAAAGGAGGAGGCCGCCGGCCAGTAGAGAGCAGCGGGGCAGGTGCGCGTGCGCACGCGTTTCTAAGCCTGTGGAAAAGCGAGGAAAGTTACAGGCGGCTGAAGGCTACTGAGTGGCTGTGATTGTGCCCTGTTTGAGCTCGCTGGAAAGTGTCTGCTTTATTCAATGTCGTCGGTGATGCAACGAATATTACAACATTTCTTCTTAGTCATTCTTACTCCTGACGGTCTTTGCGGGTCAATTTAGGAGACTTCTGATCTTTTAACAGGGCAAGAGAAAGAAAGCTGTGTGAATTTGGACCTGCTTCACCTTTTTGAGAAAACCATTTGTTCACAATGCTGTCAATTATTTTGGTGATGGCTTTCTGTGGCTGACCTGCCACATCATCCTCTAACTTATTATTTCTTTCTATCATAGTTGTGGAAAAGCCACATTGAGTGGAATCATATGCAACAGTACAAAAATATCACCTAAACTGCATCAAGCTCCAAATAGCAAAATATCTTACCCCTATTATTTAGTTTAACTACCATACCTACATTTTTTAATGACATAACATAAAATAACAGATCAGAGAATCAGCCACAATACCCAAACAGAAGTAGGCCAATCTTATTATGAGTCAAAATACAAGAGACTCATGTTCTACTTTGGCCTAATTCAAAGAAGTATTTGAGTCAAATCAGCAACTAGCCACTAAAAATGTCTTAATGATGGCCAACAAAATAACAGAGATGGAAGGGATGTTGGAGGTCTTCTTCCCCAACCTTCTCTTCAAGTAGGAGATCCTCTTATCATTTCAGACAAGTGGCAGTTTAATCTCTTCTTAAAAGCATCCAGTGATGAAGCACCCTCAAGTTCTGAAAGCAAGCTGTTCCACTGGTTGATTGTTCTCACATCAGGAAATTTCTCCTGAGTGCTAGATTGCTTCTCTCCTTGATTAATTTCCATCCATTGCTCTTGTCTTGCCATATGCTGCTTTGGAAAATAGATTGATGCCCTTTTCTTTGTGGCAATCTCTCATATATTGGAACACTGCTATCATGTCACTCCTTGTCCTTCTTTTCACTAGACTGGACATACCCAATTCCTGCAACTGTTCTTCAAATGTTTTAGTCTCTAGCCCCCAACCAATCATGCACCAGTTCCATGAGAAAGAGAATTAAGCATTACACAATCTTTTAAAGCTTATGTATCAGTTGTTCAAAAAGATAGGGAAAATGCTACAAGGTAGATATTCTACAAAAGAATATCTCTTACATGTATATTAGAGATCTGTGGACTATGGTGAATTGCATGTATACTTATAAAAGTATTTATTTATTTAATTTGTTTGCTGCCCATCTCATCACAAGCTTATATACTTATAAAATATTTGTAATATCAAATATGTGATATGGTTTAAAGGTACATTTGCAGAAATTTATTCTGTTTTTTCAACTTAAAATGTGTGAAATAGACTGTTAATGAGGATAAAACAAAAAACATGATGTGTAAATTTGTATACATCTGTGAATGTAGTTTAAGAAATTCAGTTAGTCACTTCATTTATTCTGAAATTCACTTAAAAAGAGGTAATATCAGAAAATTTGAAATTACACATGTCACACAAAATACACTAGAGATCAACTAATCAAGAAAACATTTTTCAATACTGAATCTCCTATAATTCAAAGAAAAAATATATTACACAAATAGTATGCAATTTACATGAAATGAAAATCAATAGCATTATTAGAATGGTTATGGAACTGCCTTTATGCAACTTAGAGGAAGGATGTGTTGTCATAATTATTTCAGCATTTAATGTTCTGGCTATGGCTGTGCTAGTAAGCTAGGGAAATTGCATCAGCAAACTTCATCCTCATCATATTATCTAGGGCTAGGCACTTAGAGCATATGTGAAGATTGCAAAAGTTCCTGTGCAAGAGAGGGAATTCATAGATTCATATGACTGGAAGGGACCTTGGAAGTCTTCCAGGTAGGAGGCCTTGTTCCATTTTGGTCAAATAGTTGTCCAATCTATTTCTGAAAATCTCCACTGATGGAGCACCAACAACTCCTGGAGACAAGCTATTCCACTGATTACTTGTTCTCACTCTCAGAATATTTCTCTTAACTTCTAGGTTGGGTCTCTCTTTAACAAGCTTCCACCAATTACTTCTTGTCTTCCCTCTGGTGCTTTGAAGAATAAGATAATTTCCTCTTCTCTGTGACTGCACCTCAAATACTGGAAGACAGTTATCATGTCACCACTAACCCTTCTCTTTGATAGGCTAGACATATGTGGCTCCCTCAACTATACATCATAATATGCCCTTTATCATTTTTGTTTTTCTGCACACTTTCTAGGGTCTCAGGACCTTTTTTGTATCATGATGACCAATCAGAGATGTGTGACCTCACTAGTGTATAAAGCAGTATTATTGTTACATATCATATATGAATATATTGCATATATGACACACAATGTATAATGCATGTTAGAATAAGTCATGAGAATAGTGGGCCTATAGTACAACCATATTGAACCCACTGGAAAACTCATGTTTGTGGAATGTGTGTATCACTGATAACACAAGATCTTGAATGTATGAGTGAATTTTTGCTGATGATACCAGGTAGAACATTAGTGGGCACAAGGAATGCAGTGGATTGCATTTTTTAATGGAATCAAGGAACAGGGAGTAAGAATGTGAAGTTTCTGATGTAACTGGGGTATGATGTACCATACACATTATATATAGATATAGATATAGATAGACAGATAGATAGATAGACAGATAGATAGATAGACAGACAGACAGAGAGACAGACAGTTAGATAGATAGATAGCTTAATTGCCTTGCTTGCCTTGCTTTTTGTCTGAATAATACAATAATAAAAGAACTATTGGAAAAGTCTATTTTGAATTGCTTGAACTCAATTCTATGACATTATCACTTCTCATCTTGACCCTATCCATCTGTTGATGCAGTCTAGGACTTCATTGTTTTTCTGGCTGCTGCAGCACACTACTGGTTCATACTTAAATGATATTCCACTAGGAACCTAGATCTCTCTCACAATTACTATTGTTGAGCCAAGTGCCACCTGAATTCAAAGTCATGTGTACATAAAACATATCCAAAGTGACATTTCTGCCAACAGAGACAATTTCATCAGGAAAAAATGTATTAATGTAAATAAATGATGGTGTCCAAATTTACCCACTTCCAAGAATGCCTATTCTTCATTATGGCATTTTTCAAATATTTTTGTTGTTGAGTTAATTTCTTCTGCTAGTGTAATTTCCCATTCTAGAATACCATTGATTATGCATTCATTTTCTAGTGTTTTATAAGAACAATTCTGGCTGATAATTTCAACCCTTCAAGGTAAACCATACTTGGGCATCAGAGACACAAATACTAAAACTATTTTTATTTTTTGGATTGTAACAAAATCTGACAACAATGAATATGTGTCCCCTCTCCATTCTTTAATTCTAAACAGAACTGGGGAAGATCAAGTCTTTCCCAAATTCCATTTTTGCTTTGGGCTCAGATTTCTTTTGTCTTGACAGTTGCCTTGACTGTGGCTCCTCCTCTTCTTCAATTTAATTTCCTCAGATCATTACATCTGAAAAGAGAAGTGGAACATTTTATGCAATATGATTTATTTGTTGTAGGAAATAAAATTTCTCTTGTCTATTCTTTAATTCATTTTGAAATGTAATTATATGGATTTCCTTATTTCCTCAAAAGCTTGACCAAACATTTTTGCAAAGTATCCTATAGTAGACACTATCACAAAAGATGAAAATATGTGTCTATTTATTTACACTCTTGCCAATACATTACAGAATGATTGCAATTAATGTTGTTCCATGTTTAATAATCACTCGTTCAGCAACTATTCAAACATACAGTGCTGAATAAATTATACCATAGTTACAACCAGTCCTTGTACTTCTTGCCATCCCAGCATCTCTGCAGTCAAGGAATCTATGTGCCCCTCACTTAATCATGACATCTGGGATTGCTGGAACTGCCATCTCTAGTCTGTGGTCATGTGTTTTTTGTTGGTTTTTTACTTACAATTTAACAATGAAATTTCTGATTCCAAATAGTATTGTTAAATGAGGACTATCTGTAATGTAATTTTAATGGAGTATATAATACTACTCATATCAATTCTTGATGATTTGCTGAAATAGATTCAAAAGGAATTCTGTGCCATAAAATATTTCACTGAGATTCAGTCCAAATAAGAATCTAAATCCCATTTCTATATTTTTTAACAGTTTCAGATATAGGTTAGCCAGGTATTACTATATGGGTTCCAATTTTCTATCAGGATTTTAACTCACGGACTTCATGCTTTAGCTGCATCAGCTGTAGGAGCTGAACACATCCCCATAGCATAACATCTGGCTATTGTCTGAAAATTCCAATAAGAATGAAACTAATCATATAGTACCTCCTAATGGCCAATGTAAGTAAAAATACCATATAGGATTAATGCTGAATGAAAGTAATGCAAGGGCGGTAAGGGCAGGCATCGCACTATGTGACATCTGTATCTCTTTGCTCTGAATGTTTAAGAAAAGATAGGTTGTGTATACTATTCTGAGAGAACATTTTCAAAGAATCTGTAGATGGTAATAAAATATATGTTAAATAAGTGAGAAAAGTAAAGTAACAGAAATGCAACCACTTCTCAAATATTTGTTAACAATACAATTGGTAATTGCAGTTCACCAATGATGATTTTGTTAATGGCAATGGTATTCAAGTTAATTTCTAATGTTTTGAAATTGCACCCAAGGCATCTATTACTATTGGTACTATTTTTACTTTCTTTTGCCACAGTTGTTCTATTTCTATTTGCAGGTCTTTAATGTTATGATTTCCTCCAGTTTTTTCTCTTTTATTCTGGTGTTTTCAAGTACTGCAATGTCCACTATCCAGGTCTGTTTTGTCTTTCTTATCAACAAGTATTAAGTCTGGGAAGTTATGTGGCAGGTACTGTTAATTTCAATTCTAAAGTGCCAGAGTACCTTATGATTCTTGATGAATGTATCTTTTCTTTTATGTATACTGAGAGCATATGCACCAAGACAAATTCCTTGTGTGTCCAATCACACTTAGCCAATAAAATTTTTTATTCTATTCTGTTCTGTTCTGTTCTGTTCTGTTCTGTTCTGTTCTGTTCTATTCTATTCTATTCTATTCTATTCTATTCTATTCTATTCTATTCTATTCTATTCAAGTGCTGCAGTACTTTAGCTTCTTCATTTTCTATTACTTTCTCTATTTTATGGTCCCACCAGTTCTTGCTTAAAGGCAAATAATATTTCTTGCAGGTATTCCAATACATCATCCATGCTACTTTGTCATGCCATTGTTGGTAGTCAGTCAATCTACTTGCAGCAACTAACTAAATGGTTCAGCTGCTTTACAGAGATGGCATTAGCTGTCTGTTCTGGCTTTCAGTTTTGACTTTGTATGCATTTGTTCTTAAGCTTGGTCTTGTGCAGCTAGAATGATCCCCTTTCTCTTTCTTCAATTTTCCTACTCTTAGCCATTACCAGATCTTATTATTATCTCCTTTACTTTTTTTTTTTTTTAAAAATATGTGGGCAATGTAATGCTTTGCCTTGCCATGTGTTTTTTCTATTCTTCATTTCCTCTTTCTTGTAGATCAGTTTGGTCTCTGTCACAAGTAAATGCCTTATTCTCCATTATGTAAATAGCACATGAACAGGGTATCAGGGGTTAACTTATTCTTCACCTCTTAATGTATTCATATTTCACCACTCCCATATCTAGCTCCACCCATTGTTTATATAAGGAGCTGCATACATTCATTCTGTGCTTCTATCTGTGAATATTCAGTGAATATAGAATGCCTTATGTAAGTAAACAGTGATTTAGTTGAATTGATAATTCTCTACTTATTTATTGAGTCTGATCCTGAAAATATCGTAACAATCTGGTAGCAGAGGATGGTTAAATTGACTCAATAAAAACTTAAACATGTCTAAAAGAGATAGGCCCAACACCAGGGCATACAGCAAAGAAATGGAAGCGGATCAAGAAATAATCGATGAATCCACAAATGCAATTTCGAGAGAATCTGAAGAATACACCACAGACGACGAAGAAATAATAAATGAAGATGATGACCAAGAAGAAAACGAAATAGAAAACAACGAACTCAGGTCAGAGATACTAAAACTTTTAAAAAGCCAAAAGAGCGATGAAAGTCTCGTCGCGAACCTCCAAGATATACTAAAAAGCAACGGAACAGCGAGAGAGAAGCACATCGCTACTGAAAAATCAAAAGACTCAAAAATAGTGAGTAATATGCTTGCAGAAAAAAACGCAACGAAGAAGAAAACCAACAATCCCACGCAAAATTTCGAATGGCAGCCATCTTGGTTTCAACAGACCCCTAAGATGAGCGAAGCAGAGCCAATCAGAAAGCGAGATTCAAAATATCTGGCGCGAAAAGCCTTACTCGATGCAAAAATGAAAGAGGAAAAAATATATACCTCAGAAGAATCAGACACAGAGGACGAAGAAGATTCAATAGACATGCAAGTAGAGTCAGCAATGAAAACGCTTTTTGCAGCATTTGGACCGAAACTGAAGATCACTAAAAAATCAACAAAAAAACAAGCAAGCGAGCCAACGCCTCAAAATCTACCCGCTCCTATCCAGACGGCGAGAGCACCGACGCCTGAGCCCAGAGAGCCCTGCAGATACCGCCCCACGCCGCAGACTAATCCAAGGACCAGCGCCTTCAGCGAAAGAAAACGAGCGCCCGCTATCACCAGAACTCCAAAGATCGAGCCGGAGACTGATTCATCGGAAGAAGAACAAAGCGAGGGAGCTGCAGCAGCGAGAACCTCTCACGATGACTCCAGGAACAAAATGAGCAACGCGCATGCGCAAGACTACACAGACAACTTCGGAAGACATGAGACGCGGAGAGAATCATGCAAACTCGTTGCGAGCATCCCCAAGCCGTTTTGCAACTTTCACCATTTGCAAGACCACTACCTCCGGTTGTAAGTAATGGACCCAACAATGTTGGGAATTTACCCAATGAGTTCCCAAAGCTGAGGATAGATGGCATTAATTTGCAAGAATGGTATCAGCAGCTCCAGGTTGTCTTTATGAAAGAAAATTTACTCTTTTTTATTACTAACCCCCCAAAGAGACCTTGGACCTAATCTAAAGTTAGATTGCCTACACCATAGAGCGTTCTTCTTATTAATATCCAGTGTATCTCCTGCCATGTATCACAGTATTAAGCAAAATCTGACTGTCTCAGAAATTATTCAATGCATGTTTAATTTATTTCACAGTGAAAGTGTAGCCACTACCACAAGAATGTCTAAAGATTTCTTCTCTTCTAGGATAAAGCCAGGGGTTACCATAAGTGAACATTTAATATCTTTAAACAAAATTAGAGCAGAACTGCATTTAAGGGGGGAAGTAATTTCAGATCAAACGATGAAAAGTGTTATCATCAACTCACATCAATTATCCCATCATGGGATAATTATATGTCACATTTAGACACAATCAATCTAGGATACTTATCCATAGAAAGTCTATCTAACAAGTTAATAGCTGAAGACAATTCAAGGAGGAGTCGTTATAACAACCACATAGAACACAAACAATATAAAAAGGTAGCATTTCAAGAAAGATATCATGAACCATTTGGATGCCACAATTGTGGGTCCAGAGAACATAATAGGAGGGATTGTCCTAAAATTCTAAGAGAAAGACATCGGTCAGAATATATAAATAGGTACAACAACAGACAACCTTCCATTGATAGACATAGGTATAGAAGTCCACCCAACTATAGAGAACATAGAGGGGGCAGAGATAATTCAAAGGATAGAAAGTCTGGTTCACTGAATGGGCTAAACAAACATGACAACATTAACATACAACAACCAGAGAACAACAATTGGCTTATTGATTCTGGAGCAACCAATCACACTACAAATAATAAAAACATATTATCTTCTTTTGTAGAAGATAAATTTGTAATCAAAGTAGCTAATCAAGAAAAGGTTCAAGTAATAGGTAGAGGGAATGTAATCTTACCTGGCCTAGGAAAAATAGAGGGGGTTTTACTAATACCTGAAATACCTCATAACATACTTAGTGCAATAAAACTAAGCAGAGATTCTGACATTAACATTGTGTTCTCAAAAGGAAAGGCAACTTTAGAGAAAAACGGAACAAACATAGGCACAGTAATAATCAAAGGAGGTCTACCTTATTTAATGTCAAAGGAGAAATGGTTAAACAACATTGATTCAAATATGGAAGATGACAATGAAATAGATAATGGAGATAATAGTAACAGTGACAATGAGGAACATGAAGTAACTCATAATCACAAAGATACACACAATGAAAAAAAACCTAAAATAGGTAAACCAATTCACGATGAGTGTGCTCATGTCTTGCATAGGAAATTAGGACATGCCAGTTTTCCTGTAGTGCAAAAGATGACTGAACATGCGGAAGGTGTTAAAATAAAAAATTGTGAAAACTATTTGGAATGCTCAGTATGTAAATCTACAAAACTCAAAACTAGTCCCAGACCTAGAAAGTCAACGAGATCAACTAACAAAATTTTTGATTTGGTACACATGGATCTAGTTGGTCCATTAACACCATCAATTACTTATAAAAAACGTTACTTTCTAACCATTGTGGATGATTATAGTCGTTATGGATTTGTTTACACATTAAAACATAAAGATGAAACCTTTCAGAAATTTAAGGAGTTTTACAAACGTATAGAAACACAACACAATATTAGAATAAAACAAATCATGACAGATAGGGGATGTGAATTCATGTCTAAGGAATTCTCCCAATGGCTAAAAGACAGAGGAATGTTACATTACACATCTAGCCCATTTTCCGCATTCCAGAACGGAGTGGTAGAGAGAAAGAACTCAACATTACAAACCATGATTAGATGCACATTAGAGGATGCTGGCTTAGGTAAACAATTCTGGTCAGAAGCCCTACAATATTCTAATTACACACAAAACAGAACTTGGTCCAGTATTATAAATAAGACACCGTATGAAGCAATGTATAACAGGAAACCAAAACTAGCACACATGCATATATTTGGAGTCACTGCAGACGTACACATACCTAAACAATTAAGGCGCAAAGGTGAGAATGTATCTAGGAGACTTAGATTCATGGGATACGAGACAGGTACAAAAGGATACAGATTTATCGATAGTAATAACAAATTTATAGTTTCCAGAACAGCTGTGTTCCATGAACAGGCCAACTGGTCTAGAATACATCTTAATGAAATATTCCCAAACACCAACCCAGGCACTAAACTCCAAGAAAAAAGGAATGGAGAAGAACACAGTAACAACACGCATAAAAATAAAATCAAAACATGGACAAACAGTCAACACAAAATAAGAACAGATTCATTAACTAAAAAGGAAGCAAGGTATTTACATGACAATGATACTAAACCAGAAAGAGCAATCAGAAGTAGCAGAAACCAAGTGCCAAACAAATACAAGGATTATGTAATGTATATGGATGGAGAATCACCAACACCTAATACATATGAGGAAGTGTTAAAACTTCCTCCTGAAGAAAAGAAAAAATGGGAATCAGCCATGACTAAAGAGATGGATAGTTTACGAGGGCTAAATGTATTCACACCTACAATTGCACCAAAGGACAAAACCATCATTGGCACTAGGTGGATATATAAAATTAAAAATTTAGAGGGAGGCAATACTCTATACAAAGCTAGATTAGTTGCACAAGGTTATGCACAGAAATATCCCAAGGATTATACAGATACATACTCCCCCACAGTAAGAACAGAGAGTGTCAAGACAGCTCTGGTTATAGCATCAGCACTCAACCTCGATGTGTTCCAATACGACATACAGACTGCGTATTTACATGCAAAATTAGATAAAGAAATATATGTAAGGGCACCCCACAGTCAATACACAAACAAAAATGAAACTTGGTTACTAAATAAAAGTTTATACGGGTTGAAACAATCTGGTAAACAATGGTATGATTGTTTAGTAAAAGTACTCAAAACTATGAATTTCAATGCCACTACTGCTGATAATTGTTTCTTTGTCAAAAAAGAGGATGATTCCCTAGAATTTGTATTGATCTATGTGGATGATATTTTGTACATAGGTAAACATGATGAGAGGAGAGAAGCGTTTGTAACAAAACTGAATGAACATTTTTCATTGAAATCTTTGGGTAAAGTAAATAAGTATCTTGGTGTTCAAATCAGTAAAACCAGAAGGGGATTTAAGCTTTCTCAAAAGGACAAAATCATAGAGCTCTTGAATAAATGTAATTTAAGTAATGCTAAGCCTTGTGATACTCCAATGCAAACTGATTTTTTGAAGAATACAGATGAATCATCTCCTGAATTCAAAGACAATACTTTTTACAGGTCAGTCATAGGTTCACTTCTTTACATCTCCAATTGGACTAGACCTGATATTGCTTTGCCTCTCAATTTATTGTCCAGACATGTTAGCAAACCATCACTATATCATTGGGAAGCTGTCAAAAGGATATTAAGATACTTGAAGAATAGTTTAGACTTCTGTTTGTTATTGGAACCTAATACTGTCAAAGAGCCCATCCTCACATGTTATGCCGATGCGGATTGGGCTGGCGATACCTCATGTAGAAAAAGCACATCTGGTTATTTATTCTTCCTTAATGGTTGTCCAGTTTACTGGTATACTGGCAAACAAGATCTAGTAGCAACTTCAACAACAGAGGCAGAATATGTTTGTCTATCTAAGGCAGCAAATAACCTTGTATGGTTTAACGATTTACTTTCTGATATTTGGAAGAAACCCATTTTGCCTTTTATTATGCATGAAGACAATAAAGCTGCTATCGAAATATCTAGGTCTGATGCTATTGGACAAAGGTCCAGACATATAGATATAAAGTTTAAACATGTGAGACAATTATCTCAAGATGGATTTATCAAAGCAGTTCATTGCGAAACATCAGAGCAAATAGCTGACATATTAACAAAGCCTTTGCCGTCTAAGCAACATAAATACTTGACTTCTAAATTACATGTCTTATATTGTTCTGAATCTGATTGTAATTGTTGTAATATATCGAATCGGCATTTAGAGGGGGATTTGTCACAAGTAAATGCCTTATTCTCCATTATGTAAATAGCACATGAACAGGGTATCAGGGGTTAACTTATTCTTCACCTCTTAATGTATTCATATTTCACCACTCCCATATCTAGCTCCACCCATTGTTTATATAAGGAGCTGCATACATTCATTCTGTGCTTCTATCTGTGAATATTCAGTGAATATAGAATGCCTTATGTAAATAAACAGTGATTTAGTTGAATTGATAATTCTCTACTTATTTATTGAGTCTGATCCTGAAAATATCGTAACAGTCTCTCTCTTACTCAGTAAGCCTTCATGGTATAGTATTTCAGTACATGTTCTTTATCATCCTTAAGATTTATTTATTTATAAAATTTATTAGCAACCCATCTTACTGCAGGGTAACTCTGGACAGTTTACAATTAAAAAATAAAAACTGTACACACTAAAAGCATAAATAAGTTAATACAAAGCCAAACACTATGATTCAATTAAAGATGGGGGGGTGGGGAGGAGAGCAGAAGTGGTGTTGGTGGGATTTGTTGTTAATCTATCAACCACATCCTCTGTGATGCTCCCCTGTTAGAGCCCCAAGATAGCTGGCAGGGACAGGTCTTTAGGTTCTTATGGAAGGTAGGGAGGGTTGAAGCTATCTTTGTTCCAGGGGGCAAGATGTTCCATAAGGCAGGCACAATGGCAAATAAGGCTTCTGGACCTAACCAGCCAGAATTTTTGAGCTGACAGGACCTTCAGCATGCCCCTCCCTAAGAAAGTGTGAAAGACTGAGGAACGGTGTGAATGAAGTGGGTGAAAGATTTCCAACTTCTAACTTCTATTGAGAAACGAACCCCCTGGAAATTAGCCTGGGTGAAAGTGGGACCCAAAAAGGAGGAGGTGGAATTGTTTCCCCTCCACCTCCCAAGAAAAGTGGTGAGCAAGCCTGAGAGGCATTTTTAAAACCAGAAAGAAAGATAAGAGAACTTTTTAAAAGAGTGAAAGAACTTTGAAACTAGGAAGCTGGACTGGGCCTCAAATATAAGATTGATTAACTTTTGTGGACTATATAATTTGGATTTAGAGAACCTTTTTTGAAAAAGTTGGACTGGATAATTCAATATAAAATAAAAAGGAAGAGAAGGGAGAGAAGCAGAGCAACAGTGACACCTACAGGCAGAAGGAAGTGTTGAGAGGTGCAAGTGAGAAGGAAAGGAAACATACCGTATTTTTTGGAGTATAAGACGCACCAGAGTATAAGACGCACCTACCTTTTTTGGTTGTTGTTTTTTTAAAAAAGTTTTTTTTACAAATATTTTAGACAAACAAACATACAATGTATTTTCTTTGAACAGAGTGTTTGGCTGGTTCGCAAATTTAAACAGTGTTTAGTCATTTCAAATAAATTTACAATTTCTATATTTCCTTTTTGCCATATTTATTCCTCATCTATTTTTTTAAAAAAAACCAATATTACCCTTCATTCTCATCTCTAATCTTAATCAAATTCAATTTTTCCCTTCTATTCTATATTATACCCCTTCCCATTGTCATCTATTTTTATATCCATCCTCACATTGGTTAATTATTTAATATTACAATTGTTTAATACAAATTCAACATTTTTATATAAATCAATTAGTTATAACTATGTTTTTTGTATATTAATCAATATGAACATGAATATTCCAATTATTTCCATGCAATCCAATTTCTTACAAATCAATTAATTATATTTAGCAATAATAATAATCCAGATAATTTTCCCCATATATTCCTCCAAACCACAGCTTAACCATTTCTGCTTTCAACACAATATACAATTAATAGTATCTCAATTATTACAATTCCCTGGTTAAATAGAGCTTTTTTTCTTTTGTGTTTTAAAATCTTGAACTCTCCTCTTTTGTCCTAAATTTCCCAATGTTTGCACCTACCTTTTTTGGTGAGAAAAAAGAAAAAGAAATCTCTCTCTGCCTCATTTTGTCACGTTGCAGCAAAGAGCCTGCCTTACTTTCAGTTTCGTTTTTTCAGCATAGCTAGGGAAAAAAAATCTGCTCCAGCACTTTTTGCAGCATGCAGCAGAGCCCTGCGCAAAACAGCTGAGAGCAAATCAGCTGAGAGTCAGGAGGCTGATCTAATCAATTTGTGCTAATTAACCTATGCTGAAACTGAAAGGGGCTGTTTTTTCTTGCTGTTTGCTTGCAAGAAGGTAACTGCTGCAAGGCACAGGCCAAAGGGTGGGGGCCAGTGGGTGGGCAGGGCTACATTCGATGTATAAAACACACCTAAATTTTCAACCCCTTTTGTGGGGTAAAAAGGTGTGTCTTATACTCCGAAAAACACAGTAACCTTTTTTTTAGTAAAGTTTTTTTTATTTTTTAAACGCACAGACAAACATATAGTGCATGTTTTCTGAACAGAATATTGGCCCGGTTTTAAATTTATACAGATTTTTGTTCATCTTTAACACAATTTTATATATACCGTATTTTCCGGCGTATAAGACGACTGAGCGTATAGGACGACCCCCTACTTTTCCTGTTAAAATATAGGGTTTGGGCTATACTCGCCGTATAAGACTACCCCTCTTCCAACGCACACCAAATAAAAATTAAAAAACATCAGATTTGATTTCAATATGGTAATTTTAATTCAAATGCTTATGACACGCAGGTACTTAGCAGGAAAACTGTCACTTATAAACATAAGGCTGTTTGTCATCAAACATGTCAACATAAAACAGTGCAATTGGATTAAACTTTTCCTAATTCACTCTAAAGCTGAAAGGAAGGATAAGATAATAAACCCATGGGAGCTGTTTTCTAAGCTGTCAACCAAACTGGAACTGATGATGATAAGAGGAAGATAACAAACAATAGAGAGCCAGTGCCGGGCAAGTCCCTGGCGAGTCAGCAACGCCCATAATTACTGCAAGCTATTTTTACAGGTTTTGCTGGTGTGACAGTTTCCCTTTAAAAGCCTTCAAAATCCTCCTGTTCGTCATCTGATATCATAAGTACATCAAGGACATCTTGTGATACATTTGTAAGGCAGTCATCATATGGATCTAATTCTGTATCAGATGGTGTGGTCTCAGCTTCGGCTTCCTCTTCATCTTGCCACAAGTAGTCATCCTCCATACCATCTAATGAATTTGATATGCCACACTTCTTGAAAGACTTGATTACTGTTTCTGCATCAATATCATTCCAGGCTTTTATGACAAACTTGCACAAAACATCCAACTGTGGAGCACGCATGTTTCCTCCTTTTGTGAATGACTTTTCACCGTTAACCATCCACTCATTCCACTGTTCTCGAATGCGATCTTTAAATGGCTTGTTTAGGCACACATCCAGTGGCTGTACCAATGATGTCAATCCTGCAGGAATAACTGCCACATCTGTGTTTATTCTTGCAAGCCTTTGCTTGGTGCTGGGAGTTAAATGAGCCCTGAACATATCCCACACCAGTAGACTACGTTTTTGAATAAGTCCACCTGGTTGCCTGCTCCATACATTATCAAGCCATAGCTTTACCCCTTCTTCATCCATCCAGCCTTTTTCATTCACATGTACAAAACAACCAACAGGGAACTTTAGTTTCGGCATTGTTTTTCTTTTAAAATAATCATTGGTCTCAGTTTGGAGCCATCAGCTGTGCATGCTAGTACCACTGTAAAACTGGACTTCTCATGTCCTGTTGTTTTAATTAAAATTGTTTTTTCACCTTTTGGATGGACAGTTTTATTTCCAATCATATCAAAATTCATTGGAGTTTCATCCATATTTCCGATACTACTTAATGCATAGCCATGTTTCTTGCACTGTTTTATTACATATCGATGGAAACTATTTACTTTGGCATCAAGATCTGCAGGTAATTTTTGTGCAATTTTTGTCTTTTGCCTCAGAACCAAATTATGTCTTTCTAAGAATCTAGTACACCAGGATACAGTGGCCTTAAATCTGTTGCTGTGATCTGGGTTAGATTTGGCCCACTGAAGTGCAAACAAACGTATTTTATTTCATGTCACTACATAACCGTTTTGGCGATGCTCATTCACCATGTCTGCTACATGTTTTTCGAGTTCTGGCCAATGTGGGGTGCCTCTTCTTAATGCACACTTACCCCTTGGCATACTCTTTAATGCTTTTACATTTGCTTTCCAGTCCCGAACCATCTTTTCTGTTACTCCATATTGTCTTGCAGCAGCACAGTTATTATGTTCCATGGCAAAGTTTACAACTTTAAGTTTGAAACTGGCTTCATATTTCTTTCTTCTTGCTGGTGGAGCCATAATGGGGTCTTGACTGTTATATTTGTATACTATACTGTATGTACTGTTGCTGTACTGTAGAGAAAGGTAATGGGCTACGCTACGTGTAGTGGCAAGAGGGCTATTTTGTACGAGGTTTTTTTCCTTCACCCATGCAGCCTTGTCGAGATCGGCACAGCTTCATGAATCTGAGTAGCAGGCAACCAGGTGGACTGACTGATGACGCTACGGGAGCGCTGACAACATTGAGAGGAAGCTGTGCCGATCTAGTCAAGGCGGCATGCTGCTGAATGCTGGAACCAGCTGGTTGCTGAGTGGAGCTTCTCCCAGGCATCTAGGGGGATATTACCAACGCTCCGACTTCCCCAGCTGACCCCCACTGATGGCGAGCCCCACTGGTCTGGGGAAGTCAGAGCATCGGTAATATCCCCCTGGATGCCTGGGGGAAGCTCCGCGCAGCAACCAGCTGGTTCCAGCATTCCAAGGCGATTCCAAGGAGGTCCACGGTGAAAGCGGCGCCGTGGTCGACCTGGGCCAGCGCCTTGCACACCTGGCTCTGCGTCTCCATTATGAGAAGCTCCATGCGACTTCGCATGTCTCCGCCCCAGTCGCACAGCTCTCGCAATCCGCTCACCGGAGGAGCCATGAAGCGCTCACACCGCCTTGCCAGATCTTCCTCGTCCTCCTTTCCCCATGGCTTTTCCGGTTGTAATTGTTGCTGCTGCCGCCACCAAGGCTGCTCCTTCATCTCCGCCCGCCGCACCAGACCCAGCCCGGCCAGCACCGCCGTGGCTCCCGCAGTCCAAGTGATGCCAATTGCTGCCACCCACCATCGCCCCAACAGAAAGAACCGCCCGGCAGCGATTCCAAGGAGCCCGAAGCGAACATCCTGGAGCAGCGCGGGCTGGCCCGGAGGCTTAAACTCTGGAAGCCCAGGTGCTGAACCCCGCACAGCAGAAAAGACATGAGAGCCAGTGCCCAGTTCCTTCTGCAGCCGTCCGGATCGGCGCCCGGGCTCGCAGGCGAAGGGTGGGAGTGCGCAGTGCGCTTTCCTGGCTTGGCGCCGATCCAGACGGCTGCAGAAGGAACTGGGCACCGGCTGTCATGTCTTTTCTGCTGTGCGGGGTTCAGCACCTGGGCTCCTGGGGTTTAAGCTTCCGGGCCGGCCCGTGCTGCTCCAGGATATTCGCTTCGGGCTCCTTGGAATCGCTGCTGGGCAGTTCTTCCCATTGGGGTGATGGTGGGTGGCAGTGATTGGCATCACTTGGACTGCGGGAGCCACTGCGGACTCCTTCCCCACGAGGTATTGCTCTGCATTTCATCACCTCTTCCAGGCTCGCAGCCACCCACCATCGCCCCAACCCGGCGTATAAGACGACCCCCGACTTTTGAGATGATTTTCCTAGGTTAAAAAGTCGTCTTATACGCTGGAAAATATGGTAATTTTTCTCATATCATTTATTCTCTCTAATTCTAAGAAACCAATATTACCCTTCATCTTAATTTCTCATCCTAATATAATTCATTTTTTCTCTTCCCGCCTTAAAATTTGAACCCCTAAATTTAAATTTATATAACATAAAACAATCTCCAATTATTTCCATTTAATTCTCTTATTCCAATCACCAATGGTTCTTTTATCAACTATTTCAAATAATACATTTCAACAATTAAATATATTCAATAAAAAATCAGTTAAGTATCAATCTTACTCCAATACCTCTACATTTAAATTCATATAACATAATATAATTCCCAATTATTTTCTTAAATTCTCTTGTTCCAATCTCAAATAGTTTTTTCTTTATCAATTGTCCCAAATAGTATACTTCAACATTTTTATCAAAAACCAGTTAAATATATCTAGGTTATTCATAATCCAATATCATTTCAACTTTCTTTCCTTATTTAGTTAAATTCCAACTATATAATTAAGAATATTCCATTTGTTACAGTACCCTTCATTAATTAAAAATATTCTAATTATTACATTCACCATACATCTATATATTTTAAACTCACCATTAAAAATACAGTTAATTTCTGCGTATTGACTTATGTAGCATTAATCCAGTTAACATAATTTCACTAATTAGTTAACCATATTCCATAAAAGATCAATTAAGTATCAATCTTACTCCAATATCCCTAAATTTATAACATAATACAATTCTCAATTATTTTCTTAAATTCTTTTTTTCTAATCTCAAATAATTTTTTCTTTATCAACTATTCCAAATAGTACACTTCAACATTTTTATAACATTTTTATAACATTTTTATATCATTTTTATAAAGACCAGTTAAATATATCTAATTAATTCATAATCCAAAATTGTTTCAGCTTTCTGTTCTTATTTAATTAAATACCAAATATATAATTAAGGATATTACATTTATTACAATCCCCTTCATTAATTAAAAATATTCCAATTATTCATATATCTATGTTTTTAAAATCATTTCATTAAAAATACAATTTCATCTTTTCCCTAGTATTCATTTCCTTTACCCCATATTCTCCTTCCATTTCTTTCTCCTTTTCTATCTTTATATTTTACTTTCTTTTTCTTTCCCCTTCTTCTTTTTTGTATTTTAAAATCCTGATCTCTCTTTTCCCTTTTTCTTATCTTCCCACTGTTAATCCCAATGTAATCATTTTGTTTTTTAAGATCATAAACTCTTCCATTTTGCTGTATCTTTCCCATTATTTTCCATCCCTTTCCCCTTTTTCTTACTTTCTCACTGATAATCCCAGTGTAATCATTTAAGTTTTTTATATTCTTTCTATTCCATCCTTTTCTTTTTTGTTTTTTCCCCTTTTTATATTTTTTTCCATTATTAAACCCAATGTAATTTTTAAAGTTCTCCTTTTTATTATTACTACCTGTATAATCATTTAATTTTCTATAATCAATCTCCTTGTCTTTGTCTTCTTTATTATCAGTCTCTTTTCCTTGCTTCTCATTAGTTGTTTCTTTGTCAGCTTGAATGTATCCTGAGTCAATTTTTTGATCATCAAGTTTCAATTTTGCATGCAACATTGTGGTCATTTCCCTTATTTCCATTTTCAATTATAGGTACATTGTTATAATCCTTTCTTTCAGTTCCTGTGCCATTTTGTTCTTTCTAAATTGATATTGTTCCAATTGAAGTTATGTTATAATCCGCTTTTTTTTTCTCCAAGCCAAAACGCTTGTGAACAAACAAAACCTCCTTAAAATTTCTCACATGCTGTTATCTCTTTCAAAGTCCAAGTTTTTTTCTTTTTCTTTTTCCAAAACAAAAGCTCAGTGTTATAATGATTTTTTTTCTTCCTGAAGATGGCTCTCTACAATCCACAATTACAAGCTTAAAAGGCATCCATTTTGGTTGCAGTCCGCTTTAACAGTTTTTACTTATTTGACTTGTTTTTCCCTTTCTTCTTTTTCACCTTTATATATACCAAATCAATTTAAAATTCAGTCCAGATTTATATAGTCCAAATTCCGCGTTATGTTCCAATTAGAGTCATTAACCAGTCCTTTCTATTACAGGTTTTTCTTCAGGTTTTTTCCCCCCCTTCCTCCTTTTAAAGTTTCCAAATTGAAAGAGAATCTTTTCGGGTTCTTAGTTCTTCTAATTTTTTTTTAAAGTTCTCCAGGTATTTTAAATCCAAAACAGACAAATTTCTAAATGGGCTCTGTTGCTTTATAACTTCTGCCTTAATCTTCTTCTTCCGTCCTTTCCCACACTTATTAGCCACTATTAGAACACCAGGACATTTACAATTGTTTTAAAAATCCTTTTTTCCCCTTTCTGCCTATGAGTTAGATATCACTCACCCGGCATCAATATTCCACTCAATTCTCCACTCCTGCACATTGCTTGGTCCGGTTGCCCCATCTTACTGGCAGTCGTAATGGCCGCTGCTCCCTGCTGCAGAGTCAGAGAGAATTTTCTCTGACCTCCGAGGAACTTGCCTGTTTCTCTTGGTCTTCTGAGGTGCCTCTCTTTCTTCCCTGTTCCTACAGGACAGATCTGGTCCAAAGACCCCTCTGCAACGGTTCGTCAGCCCGGGATTTCGCAGGGCTCATCAGAGCCCGTTAATCCCTGACTGTCTCACCACAACGCTTCTGGTTGAATCCAGGAAACATAACCTTGAGAGGTTGAAGAAGATAAAGACTGGCTGTTAAAACAAATAACACCAGCACCACTGAGGACTGAGACTTTTAAAAAACAGTGCAGCTCTTTGAACTTAAGCGGAAGCTAAGCAGATAAAGTGAGAAGAAGCTGAGAACAGCAAATTATTTTCCTTTTCTTTTACTTTCTGCTCTGTGAACTCTTAATTAAATTACAATTAAAAAAATAATAAAAACAGTGACACTTTTTGGCGATTGAAGATAAGAAGAAGGAAAAAGGGATACTGTAACATTGAAAACTCTGACTCCTGGACAGCTTTGTAAAAGGGAAAATTGGAAAGAGATAATGAAGTTGGTGGTCAAAATTGGGGCTGTTGGGGTATCATAGTTATTATTTTCATTAATCGATTCAAAATTATTAAAGCATTTTAAAATGAAGAAAACTATATCTGTGCCATTCTCAGCAGCAGCAGCAGCATCTAGTCCAGCAGGTCAAAGGTCATTGGATGTTATGTTCCAACAAGAGAAAATGAATGTGATGCAGGCAGAGACTAAAGTTTTGATTCAAGCCATGCATGAAGATATTAAGGGACTTCCGCTGGCACCGCCGACGTTACTGGACGCTCTTTTTCGGAGCGCCAGCCCTGTGATCTTGTTAGCCGTTCTGACAGCGCAAATCAACTGTCCAACGGCTGGAAAATCTTTCCCTCAGGAGAAGAGGGAAAGGAGAGTAATCAGATGAGGGTAGAGCTCCCCGAAAGCCCCTGAAATAGCTTTGGGGGCTAGGAGGGTGAGAGCTCCCCAGGAAATCTGGTGAAACTCCGAGATCCAGGGCGCTTCTGTTTTGAGCAGAAAAAAAACGTCGCGACCGTCTCTGCAATCTTTATTGAGATTTAAGTTGTTTCCTATGCAGACGGAGTAAAGACAGGAGAGCAGACAATCGCAAGTAACAAGCCCTTAATTCCATGCTTAAATTGTTACTTTTGGAAGTTGATTGAAGTACGGAAGAAAATGGCGCTTGTGCTTAATAGGGCGTGAAACTGAAACTTAACTCTCGTTAAAGCTGTTAACATCCAGCATTGTTCAAGGTGGTTGGAGAAAAAGAGAAATGGCTGGCTTTATTGAAAGTCTTGAAGGTTCACTATTACAAACATCATTAAAGACACAAACACTGATCGGGGATCTCTTTAAAGAAATATTAGAATCATTTACCTCTGTGATAGTGGAGAGAATTGAAGGACTTCTTAAAAAGGATTTTATTCAAGTTCGAAACAAAGAGACAAGCGGAGATATTGTATCGGAATTTCAGTTGCCAAATAACCGTGAATTGCTGAAAGAAGAGGTGAAAGAAATCCAGTTTAATGTGCCTCCGGGAAATGGAATGGATGCTTTCCAAATTAAGAAGGAAAGGCTGGGAGGCTTGAAGGAACGTAATCAGGAAATACTGAGTGAGATTTCCCCAAAGGCTTTGTTACAGTCAACTGGAAAATTGTCAGGAGGTGTTGGGATTCCTAATATCAGAAAGAAAATTCGAAGTGGAATTTTACAATTTTTTTACAAAAATGGATTCTCAATCGCAGTTAAGGAGATGTGTTCACTGAGAGGAACTACTTTGCGAGGTGAACAAGATGAAGGTGGAGGAATCAGACTGAAAAAGAAAGTTTGCAAAAAAGTTAGGAAAAAATGGAGATGGAAAAATTACAATCTTTTTGTTGGGGGAGGATAGTAATAGTGAAAATGTGTGATTGTACCTGCATTTAGGGATATGATTTGTTTTGAAAAGTTATACTATAGTGAAAATGAATGATTTACTTATATTTAGGGATATGATTTGTCTAGAAAAGTTATATTAAATAATGTTATGTTTGAATTGTTATGGATTACTGATCAAACTTTACCATTGTCTTGAAGCATATTAATACTAAAGTTATATGTCAAGGAATGTTTTGTTGAAGAATCTATATAAGCTTATGGGTTAAAAATGGTTCAAGGGTTGTGGGAAGGTTTTTATAACTTTTAATAGACTTTAAATAGTGAAGATGTTATTTGATTATACATAATGGATTTGTAGAGAACAAGATGAATAAGTTTGTATAAAGTTATTAAGCCAGGAATATTTCCAGGCAGAATCAACATAAGTTTGTGGGGCAAAAAGTAGAAATAAGATTTTTTACAATATATTTTATTTGAGATTGGTTAAAATATCTTGCCAATGTGTTAATATATGTAAGGGTTGGAGATGTGATGGTTAATTGTAACCGGGTTCTGATTGTGTAATGCTGGAAGAAAGAAGACTTGCTTATTATTGAAGAACGGATAAGAAAGAAGTTGGATTGACTACTTTTAAATAATAATTGGTTTAAATAGTTATATTTAGATATGAACAAGGGGAGTTAATTTTCTTTCTTTCTTTTTTTTTAATATATATATATATATATATATATATATATATATATATATATATATATATATATGTTTGTTAGATGCTATATCCTGTATTTGCTCTGGGAAGTCCGGGGGGGGGGGGGGAGGGTCGGGGTAGGAGGGGGAAGGAGGGAAGGGAAAACAAGTGTAAAGAATCTGGAGAGGTTTTTGGAGTTTACATAATTGTTTCTTTTTAAAGAGGTTGTTAATTTGCAAATGTGATTGTACAATTCATATATGGAAAGAGGGCAAACGGTTTATGTTTTTCTTGTAAAATGTTTTTTGTCTTGTAAAACTTTTTAATTAAAAAAAAAGAAAAAAGATATTAAGGAAAGAATAGGAAAAGTAGAGGACAAAGTAGAGAATCTTCAACAAATAATGACTAAAAATGAACAAAGCATTCAGAAAGTAGAAGAGAAACCTGAAAAAAACAGAGAAAAGAGTGGAAGAAGTTGATTACAGATTTACCCTGGCAGACAAAAGTCATGAGAAAACAGAAAACAATAAGATCACTTGAGATGGATAAAGTTGATTATTACTTGCGGTTTCAGAATATTGAGAAGAAAAGGGAGAAAACCTGGCTGAGATAATGTTAGAACTGCTGGCAAATGCTTTTGAGGTGACCAAAGAAAAGGTGCTTGAGATTCCCCAGAAAGGTACATGTGAGATTCACTAAAAAAGCAATAAAAACAGAGATACTTCAAAGAGCAAGAGATGACCCTTTAAAATTCAAAGGGAAAGAAATAGTAGTCCTAAAACAGATCCCCAGAACAGTAAGAGATATAAGAAAGAAATATCAATTTCTGACAAGACAGCTTATTAAGAATGGAGTAAATTTTAGATGGCTGATACCAGAGGGAATACTGGCGACCTGGATGGAGCAAAGACATAGACTGGATTCCGTAGAAAAAATAGAATAATTTTATTATCATTATTTTGGATTACAAGAGGAAAAGAGAGTAGGAGAGGAAAAAGAGGATAGACAAGAAGAGGAAACCAGAGGAGAGGGAAATATACAACAAAAAGATGAAAGAGAGGTAGAGGAAATAGCAAAAAGAGATGAGCAAAGGCAAAAGAACAGACAGAGACAAGAGTGACTAGAACAACAAACCCATCTATAAGTAAATCCATGGAAGAAGAAATAAAATTACTGTTAATTAACATAAATGGACTGAATTTTTCTATAAAAAGGAAAAGGGTTTATAATAAACTAGAAAAATTAAAGTTGGATATAATTTGCCTGCAAGAGGCTCATATTAAAAAAACAACACAATAAACTATTGGAATATCCCAAAACTGGGAAACTATACACCTCTTTATCACAACATAAAAAGAGAGGAGTCATCTTTTACATAAAAGAAACAATAAATGTTAAGCAAATTTTTATGGATGAAGAAGGGAGGATTTTGATGGTGGAGATAACAATAAATTTCAAACAGATACTCTTGGTAGCAATTTATGCATCAAACAGCAATCAGGACTTTTATGGTAAACTTCATAAGAAAATAATAGAATTGGAGTATGAAAATATATATGTAGTAAGAGATTTTAATGCAATAGTAGATGCGGAACTGGATTATAAAACTAGGAAAAAAAAAAAAAGCTAGGAAAACACTTCCAAAAGCTTTCTTTAAAATGGAGGAAGAACTAGGTATCCAAGATGTATGGCAAAAGATACATCCTAAGGAAAATCAATATTCATTCTATTCAAATAAGCATATGTCTTGGTCAAGAATAGATATGATATAGATGTCAAATGAATTAAAATCTAATCTACAAGAAAGAAACATAGAAACAAGTAACTGGGCATACAGCAATCCAATAAAATTTAAATGGAAAGGACAAAAAAGAAAATTAAGATGGATGTTGAACCGATCAATATTAAAAGATAAAGAATTTATTCAGTTCATGGAAAAAGAATTAGACTTTTTCTTTAAATAGAATAGAAAAGAAGAGACATCATTACACCATTAGCCCCATTGTCTAAAAACCAAATGTTTCTAGTGCTCTCCAGCGACTCTGCTGCCAGGGAAAATAATGATGAACCATTTCTTGTGGGTTGCGTAGCTCTATGTCCGTGTTTTGCTGTTCCTTTGTTTCTCCTCTCATGGCAGTGTCTTTGGATATGATTTGTAGAACCACACATGTACTCTACTAGCATCTTGGGATGTTGCTGGTTTAGGCATGGACTGAGCGTTATCTCTTCCCCTTCCTTGTTGCCTCTCTAGCCGTTTTTGTTCCTCCTCCAACAAATACTACATGGTTAAGTCCCACTCTTGTATAGACTGTAGGTTAGTCACTAGGACCAGAGGTGGGTTTCAGCAGGTTGTGACCAGTTCTGGAGAACCGGTAGTGGAAATTTTGAGTAGTTCGGAGAACTGGTAATAAAAATTCTGACTGGCCCTGCCCCCATCTATTCTCTGCTTCCCAAGTCCCAGATGATCAGGAAGAAATGGGGATTTTGCAGTATCCTTCTCCTGGAGTGGGGAGGGAATGTAGATTTTACAGTATACTTCCCCTGCCACACCCACTAAGCCACGCCCACCAAGCCACACCCACAGAACCGGTAATAAAAATTTTTGAAACCCACCACTGACTAAAATGTACCATGAATGTCTAACGAATTGAGCACCACATACACCTTGTGCGCCTCAGTAAATGACATTCTTCTTCTAATCTAGGAATGTCTTTCTCATGGACTGCGAATGCATAGACATGCTCTTTCCCGGTTTCAGTTGAGCCTTATACAGTTTCTTCGTCAGCATTACTTTGCTGCTCGCAGTCTTTCTAACATACACACTGTGCAAAGCCTCCCAGCATTCTTTAGCAGACTGGAGACACCTTATGTGTATCAGCTGGCTGTCCTCCAAATTCAGCATTATGCTGGCCAATACTTTTTCATTCCTTCTCTGGTCCCCAATATCCAGGGCTACTGGTGGATCAGTAACTATCATCCACAACTCCTCCCTTCACAGGTACATTTCCATCTTCACAAATCAGGAGAGGTAGTTTATCTCATTTAGCCAAGACACCACAAAACCTCCTCCCATAGCACTGACGGAATCCATGTTGCCAGCTTCTTTTTTTAACAACCACCAACCTCAAGCAAACCATGATGCATTACTCTTCTGATTCTGGAGCAAGCTCTCACTGGGTGTCTCGACTCTCTGGGCCCATAACCTGTCAGTGTGTGCACAGGTCTATCACGTGTACCAACTCAGCAGCAAGTACAGTCAGCAGTGGTTTGTATCAAATAGTGATTTTTATCTACAATAGGAATATAGGAATACTATATATACACATGCTACAAGCAGTATCTCAACAAACAGCAATTAGAGCAGGAAAGAAATGTGACGAACCAACCAACATGCCAGCAGGGCCTCCTCTTATTACTCAAGCTCTTAAAGGGATAACAGCCAAAGACCCTGCTGAATCATTCCCCTCATTTCATCAGCTGATCAGCTCTTAAATTATCACCTTGACACTATGGAAAATATATGTGAATTTCAAAAGGATTTTTATACATTTTATCAAATACAGAAAGCTTTTGATTGTGTAGAACAAAATAATCTATGGGTGGCTTTGCAGGATCTTGGTGTTCCAGCCCACCTAACCAGACTCATCAGATCACTGTATACTGATGAAAAGGCAATACTGAGAACACTTTATGGTGACACAGATTGGCTCATAATCATTAAGAGTTAGACGGACGTATTTTATCACCTTTTTTTTCAATCTGTATACTGAAGCGATCATGTAGAAATTAGATCTGGAACTGCCTGTTGTTGAAGTGAAGACTGGGGGAAGAAACCATAAATAATTTGAGGTACGCAGATGATACAACACTACTGGCTGAAATAAGGAAAGTCAGGAAAAAATGATCTGGAAAATCCAGGACAAAAGTTTAAAAGTAAGACAGTTGTAACATCAGGAAAACAAAGATAATGACAAAAACTGCGAATAGACATATTGGCATATGGAATAAATTATTGTGTATACCATGGACAGCCAGAGCAACTAACAGAAGGGTGTTAAATCATATAAAACCAGATACATCACCAAAAACTAAAATCATAAGATTAAGTCTGATTTACTTTGGCCATGTCATGCATTCAAAGTAATAATAATAATAATTTTATTGGCATTATATGTATATACACAGTATACCCATACAACGAAATTCACTTAATACCCAAAGACCAGGTCCAACACAGATAACAATCCCCAAACACCCCCACCCACTCACCACAAATTCCCCATCCCTAAACCACCCAAACATCCACACAACAGACCAGCTGTCCAACAGCTCACTGATGGTGGCCCTTTAGTGTCATTCTAAATAAGCAATAGCAATAGCACCTAAGACATATACCACTTCATAGTGCTCTACAGCATACTCTAAGTGGTTTACAAAGTTGGCATATTGTTCCCAACGTTCTGGATCCTCATTTTACCGATCTCAGAAGGATCGAAGACTCAGCCAACTTTGAGCCAGTCTGGATCAAATTCCTACCAGTCAGCAGAATTAGCCTGCAATACTGCATTCTAACCACTGCCTCGCCATGGCTCATAGTAGGCTTCTCTCTGGTTTGATTCTTCTTTTGGCATGAGATTCAACCTAGAACTAAGGAGAAATTTCCTAACAATGAGAACAATTAGTGAAAGGCTTGCTCCAAAAGATGTGGGTGCTACATCATTGCAGGTTTTTAAGAAGACATTGGAAAGTCATCTCCAGAATGGTGTAGGATCTCCTGCCATGGGCATGGAACTGGAGTAGAAGACCTATAAGGTCCCTTTCAACCCTATATTCTAAATTGATATGCAGAAGAGACCTCTTAAGCATGCAGTGCAGCAGTGCCAGGATTTTACTAGGTGGCGAAATCCATACTTCAAATAGTATGTTACACGAACTAATGCCAGGCTTGCACTTTAGGCAACAAAAATATTCATTAATAAGTGACTAGGAAAGTTTTGAGTCAAGTTATGGTCCCAATTATTTATTTGTGCTGGTTAATAGTTGTAATAAAGAAATTTAATTTAATGATTTATTTTACACGAGGCTTTTCTTTTATTTTGTCCTTGTCTCTTTCCAAGATGTTTTATGAATTTCCCAAATCACTCTATAAGCATTTGGTCCTGATCCTGCTGAGTTTCCAAGACCAGACAAGTCCACCAGGTGCTGCCAGAAGTGATGTACAAAATCTAATATGCTGTTGTGTCTAAAACTTATAAAAATTTATATCCATCTTGTTTAAAATTAAATGGAAGCTGTCATTAAATCTTGTATTTCTGAACATTTTTTGTTTGGCGGCCCAAATAACTGTTCAATAATATCACATTAAGGGACGCAGTGGCTCAGTGGCTAAGACACTAAGCTTGTTGATCGAAAGGTTGGCAGTTCAGTGGTTCAAATCTTTAGTGCCGTGTAACGGGGTGAGCTCCCGTTACTTGTCCCAGCTTCAGCCAACCTAGCAGTTCGAAAGCATGTAAAAAATGCAAGTAGAAAAATAGGAACCACCTTTGGTGGGAAGGTAACAGCATTCTGTGAGCCTTTGGCATTTAGTCATGCCAGCCACATGATCACAGAAATGTCTTCGGACAGCGCTGGCTCTTCAGCTTTGAAACGGAGATGAGCACCACCCCCTAGAGTCAGGAACGACTAGCACATATGTGCGAGGGGAACTTTTACCTTTACCTTAATATCACATTACTCAAAAAAGCTATAAATAAAGGATAATTGTTTCCAATTTCTAATGATGTTTATTCAATAGAATTCAAGTATTCATATAAGTTTATATATAAAGTATAAAGCAGAACAAAATACAAATGGTGTTTAAAACTACCAGTACAATACAATACTCTGATAAATAATTTCTACTGACATTTAATTTATTACATAGAAAATGAAAATAACTAGTTTTTACTTGGGAAAAGATACAAAAATAAAGTCCGCACTATAAAGCTCAAGTTGGTCTCATTTTTATGTTTCCCTATACTTTTTCCAGTAGTTCAGTGTCAAAGTATACTTTATATTAGCAGTGTCCTATGACTGTAGAGATACTCATCAGCTCTCAAGGATCAGGTGTGGCTTTAGAAGAGACTAGCGAGCCTTAGCAATAGTTGGTTTATCAGATAACTATTGAAGCCTTTTGAAGCCTGACACCTATTATACTTGGTTAGCAGATTACTATTGAAGCCTGCTTCCTAAACTGTATACGTTTCCTGCACACAGTGCTGAATGGAAATAGCAACAGAATTGTGAAAATTCTGTGAAGTTCCAGCTTTTACTCAATATCTATTTGTGTTGATTCTGGCTGGAATGTCTCTGAATCTGCAAAACAGAAATGAGAAGAAAATTAGTAGTCTCATCTAAACACAGTGTTTCTACTTTATAAAAGAAAAGAAGTATATAGGGGAGGGAGGGGGAAACAGAAAGGCGTCACTATTTTAAAATTACTTTGAAGTGAACAGCATAGAAACTGGGATATCCCTTCTTTAAGCAGGACTATGACTGCCCAATTTTTCTTCATTTTGATTTTACTTGGCAATATTTAAGACAGGTAAATATTAAATTTGACTTGCCATGAGTTCCTGAAATATTATATAAAATATTGCATATACAAAGGTTTTGAATAACTATGAATTCAATACAAATTAAATATATTAGTTTAATTCCCAAAATATTCAAAGTGCTTTTACAAAATATGTAGGATTTTAAAACAGTTTAAACTTGGAATTTCATGAATATATGAAATGTCAAAACATTTGCTTCAATTCACTTAACTATTTAATACTGGCAAAAATATAAACTAATATCAATTGTGAATGACTGAGCTTTTAATAAAATAGATGCAGATTTATTTTTCTGCTGTTAAGTCTGTCAATAACTACCTGACATATTGACCCTTCTGGCAATTGCTGCTGTTAGTAGTAAAGTCAACAGCACCTAGCTTAAAATATTCTCAGATCCATTTATTAATAAAAGATGGACTATGGATATACTTGGAGGTTCAGATTTTATTGGAGACAAAAATATTTTTTATTCTTGCCACCAAGAAGATCAAGTAATCTGTTTTGAAACATTGATTGCCCTGCATGAAACATGGGAAAACTCTTATTTAAGGCTATTACAGAATATGGGGGCCTTCTAAAGTATTGATTTTAGATATTTATTTCAAATATCAAATAAAGTTTATTTCAAACTTTAAGCAACTGCAGATACAGCCCTGTAATCTCAGAGATTATCTTTTCCTTTTTTTAGTGCATCATTTAATATTAACCAAGAGTGTTCTATAGTTTATGCCACAACTACACCAAATTCTAGGAGGGCCACTAATAGGTACAATACTTCTCTAAACTAGTTTACAACTCTGAAATGCTTTTTCTTGACAGAATAATCAACATTGCTTTAAGTATTTTATCCTTGTAAAATATTCTGGCCTGCACTACTTTAAATGCCTTTGAAATTGCAATTTATTTTGGAAATATTCAACTATATTTTTTAGCAAGGAGATATTGTTATTTTCTTTTTGAAATACTATTGCTATTGTCAAGACACCTAACAACAGAATATAAATTAATTATTTACATAAATATCATAATGAAATATTTAGGTGAATTTTATAATTAACTTTGTAATATTATGAACATACAATATTCCTTGGATTTACTTTTCTTAAAATAATGTAAATTCAGCCTTTACATACTTAGTATTAAGTATTAAAAACCTATTTAGCCAGCAATTATTTCATGTTTTTGTCCATGAATTTTTTCCAAAAAAATCATACTAAGTTCAGTGGGACTTGTTTTACTGAAGTGTGCAACCTTGCAATTTGAGGAGGTAGATATGATGAAAAAAAAGAGTTGTTTTTAGGCACTTAGTTTCATTCTCCATAGAAGAGGCTGGAACATACAGGTAGTTCTTGACTTATGACCACAATTGAGCCCAAAACTTCTGGTGTTAAGCAAGACAATTAAATGAATTTTGTCCCATTTTTCAACCTTTCTTGTCACAGTTGTTAAGTATATCATTATACTATTAGTATAATATTAGTAACACATTTGTAAAGTGAACCTGGCTTCACCACTGAATTTGCTTGTCAAAAAGTCAAGAAAGGTGATCGCATGACCCTGGGACACTGCAATCTTCATAAATATGAACTAATTGCCAAGCATCCAAATTTTGATCACCTGATCACGGGAATGCTGTAACAATCGTGTGAAAAACGGTCATAAGTCACTTTTTCCAGTGCTGCTGTAACTTTAAACAATCACTAAACAAATGGTTGTAAGCCAAAGACTACCCATAGTTAAAAGAACAAGAATTCTTCTGACATAAGAGTTCAGAGTTTAATATTTAAGTCTAATTTCTTTCAAAAACATTCCATTTTGTTTCTAGTATATCATTAATTCACTGGATGCAGAGTTTTTAAATAATCATGTTAGTTGTAATTTCTTTCTTTTCTTTTACAGCAAAGTACCAATATAGCTCATGGAGTTATTGTAGAGGCTTATGTTTGTGCCATTCTTCACAAATACCTCATAAATAAAAATAAGGAACTTCCCTATCATAAGAATTAAGTTCTATTTTGAATTTGATGAATGTTGCCTGAATTCAAATAGTTGGTTGAGAACCAACTCTATATTTTGTTACTGTTACATAAAAGTACTGTTACTATTATTTCCTAATAAAGGGCCTACATGAAATGTGCAAAAGTGTGACATTAGTATAAGTTGTAGAAATTTCATTTTGCATGCTGCATAACTAACAACTATTTTACATTAAAATCGTGCTTTTTAAAAATTAGTCTGCAAAAGGTTCAAGAAAAGTAAACAAGAGCCTTCATATATATTAACCTCCCATTTATTCTGCTCTGAACTGAAACTATTATGTATAAAGTAGAAATAATTTCTACTTTATTATTTATTTATGCTATTAGGCAAAATCACTATTTATTTATTTATTTATTTATTTATTTATTTATTTATTTATTTATTTATTTATTTATTTATTTATTTATTTAATGTTACTCTGCCTTTAATTTTTGTCAACTCAAGGCCTAATTATTTTCCATTGTAAGGAGAAACTTTACTGAATATTCTGGTACTTTCAGAAGCGGAGGAATGTATCATTCAATATTTGATTAACATTAAAAAAATATTTATATTAATCATATGCTTTAATTTTCTAATTATTAAATTCTCTTCTAGTAGCAAAGAAAAAAATAACAGCAAAATAGAATTCTTATATTTGGCTATGTCAGAAATGGGCTGTTGGAATAGGATCTTGGGTGGCATACATTCTGAGCTTGAAGAGTGACTTCTTAGGCTGGGCACCCATTTCAAGTCCAGATTGAGATTTAGATTTTCTTTTGTATGACAATGTATGTTTCCTAGCTTTCTGCCTCTTTTCTATTTTCTTCTGATACTCACTTGGAGGAAGAAGAGAATCTGCAAGAAATAATGGAAAAGGAATTCTTTACTTAAAATGCATTCTGGATATAAAGAGAAGGGAAATTATGATCCTTCCAAAAGATGTTGAACTGCAGTCTTGTCCCATGGATAATAGAAATTAATCTGGAGGGCTATAGCTTCTCTGTTTCTAAGGTAGAATTTAGCCCAATGTTTTAATAATTGTCCAAAGTACTTGTTTAAAGCAAAGTGATTACAAAAGATGTTCAGACTTACCCTGTTTTTCTCAAAACAAGACATCCCCTGATAATAAACCCAATCGGGGTTTTGAGCACATGGCAATAAGGCCAAGCGCTTATTTCAGGATTAAAAAAAAATATAAGACAGGGTCTTATTTTCGGAGAAACACGGTATATTAAACATTTAAGTGTAATATGAATTTGGTTCTTTAAAAACAATTAAGATTATGCAAAACATTCAAAACTGCACTCTGCAAAACCTATAGGACTACTGACATTTCTATGCCAAATTCGTAAAACAATTATGTGTGTGTAGTAAATGTGTGTGCACATATAATAGATTTTATCCATGGTCACTCATTCCCTAATCGCTTTGATTATGCTATTATAATGTGTTCTACATAAGGCTGACTTTGAATTGGATTTGGAAAGTACATCTTATCCAGAATGCAATGGCTTAAGTAGCCATGGACACTCCTTGTTGCACCCCTGCAATGCATTATTTTTGGAGATGTACTGGATATTTGTTGTACATTGAATGTAATTCTAGAATGGTGGTTACCACCATCTGTCAGACCCCTATATCCGGGATGGCGAACCTACAGCACGCGTGCCACCGGTGGCACTCAGAACCCTCTCTGCATGCATGTCAGTCCTCAGGCCAGCTCCACCATGCATGCGTGCACGCCTCCCACCGGCCAGCTGGTCTTTGGGTCTGTGCTGCATGTGTCGGGGCGCATGCGGTGACACGCATGTGCATGCATGGGGGTGGGGCACATATGCGGGGGTGTGTGCAGGAGGCTTTCCAGGCCTAAAATGGGGGCCAGTGGGGCCTCGTGCTGTGCCCCCGCGCCCCATTTTGGCTTCTAGGTTGGTCCAGGAGGCTTTCTATGCCCAAAATAGGGCACCCCCCCAGCATCCCATTTTGAGCCTGGAAAGCCGCCTGCACCAACCTGGAAGCCAAAACGGGACACAGAGGGATGGGGTGCATGTGCATGTGCATGGTGCATGAGCGGGGTGCGCTTGCATTGCATTTTGGGGGTTCGGGCACAAGTGTGCGCTTTGGGCACTCAGCACCAAAAAGGTTAAACATCACTGTTCTATATGGTTCATGGCTTGGATATTTACAGGATTGTCTTCTTCCAAAAACATCTGTTCACCCAATATTTTCAAATAGAACAAGCTCTCCTCATGACCTTTGCTCAGAGAATGCAACTATAGATGCTAGAATAGTATGACTTCTCTATTGTTCGTCCACTTCTTTAGAACAGCAGTCTCTCAGACCCTCAAATGGCCCATTCCCTGTTGGTGTTTAAAAAGGACTTGCCTGACTAATCCTGGAGAAGCTGAACATGATTATGTGTCCTTAAAAAAATGGATATGGTTTCAGTGGTTAGGGCCTATATACAAAAGTATTGTCTACAATTATCCCTAGGGCCTTATACTGTGATTTTATGGCTTTAATTTGTTAACTATATCATGTTTTGCTTTAATCTGAGATATTTATTTATTTATTAGTTCGATTTATATGCCACCCTTCTCCGGAGACTCAGGGCGGCTTACAATGCATTAAGCAATAGCCTTCATACTTTTGTATATACCTGCTTAGTAGGGCTTTTTGGGCCCCCCTGAGCGGTGTTCTATTTTATACAAAATCAGCTTACTGCTCCCACAAACCGGGTCCATATGGAAGGGGAACCAAATACTACTACTTCTGTGCAACTGGAGTGAACTATAAACTGCATAAAACAAACAAACAATTATGTGCAGACAGCTGCAAGAGCTTTTCATAAAGTGTGATTGTTTTATTGCTTGTAAGAAAGATATTGGGCATGAACCAACACGCCTTGCAAAGTACCTTCTTTAATGCTTTGCAAAATCTTAAAAGCTCTTACTTCTCTGAACATGTCTTCAGATATATTTAAGTATTATTCATAATATAAAATGAATGTTCTACTAGAATATAATTTAATGACATATTATGCCATAATTTTAAATAGTTTCAAATAGAACATCTTTGATAATGGCAGTTGCTGCAAAATAATGCTTATGATTTCTTCTGTACAACGAGGATGTTCTGTTGTCCTTATAATCAGGATAGAACTGAATGCTTTACTCTTTGAAAGCATATTTCATTGAAAAGAATTGGACTTCCTTGAAAAAGTTAATGGAATCACATATCATACTAAGTTTTGTTTAATTATGGATTGCTGTATAAGCCACAATTGACAGGATTCACACAAGGTAAACTGTAAATTATAATTTATACAAATAATGGCTGGGTTATAAATATCAATTTTTTAAAAAGAAAATACAACTGCCATATTGTGATGTATGAATTCAAGTCTGATAAATTGCAGAATTTGAATAAAAATACTTCATTTACTTATGAACCATAATATTTAAAACAGGTTTAGAAATTAGAGCAGGGATTATTAAGCAACCTTTTACAGCATATTAAATATGATGTAATATTTAAAAAAGGTTTTAACACATTACCATTAGGGAGATTATTCTTTTTCTTCCACTGATCACGTTGCTGAAGCCACTCATCACCATAACCACTACTAATCAGTTTGCTGAAGTTTACAGGCTCATTTTTTTTATGAGCAGGCCTTCATAGAAAATAAGAAATAATTAAGTTTTAAACTAAAACTAGGTCTAATAGATTTTTCATAGTAATAATTATAAGCAAACAACACTAACTGTATATAATTTCAAAAACAAAGCAAAAAGAAAAGTATCTATTTCCCTCTTATGGGTAACAATAACAGTAAATAATTTGAGAAAACATTCCATTATGGAAGGCCCAATAATTAGTGGAACTGAAAAATAAAATGTCAAACTATTTCACAGAAGTCTTTCCAAGTAGGTAAATTGAGCAACAGATGTAAACATCTATTTTGTGGTTTGTATTACATTCTCTTTGTAACATGCTGATTATTAAAACTCTTGTTTTGCTTCTTTCCTTTAGTTGTTTAATTAGGTGTCCAACTCAATCTGTGTGTTCTTTTGAGTTGCCTCACTATAAGCCCCCTCTACCACAAAGACACTGCAGGAGAAGGGGAGTATGGACAACTGTTGGATCTAGCAGAGTGAGTGAAACCTGTGGACTATAAACACAAAGCTTTTGTTGTGTCCCTGCCTCATAGATACAGTGCTCTTACTGAACTTAATAGGGATACTATTATATAGGGATAATATGGTGGCAGGTTCAGCTGTTTGTGATGAAGATAATGACTCAACTGAGCAGAGCATTGTGGTCCATGAGGAAGAAGTTTTGGATAAGGGAAGGTATGAATCAGGTATTACAAATCAGTCATGTGAAGTGAGCAAGAAATCTAGAAAGAGAAGCCACTTTCTGGTTAGTAACTCAATAGTAAGAAGTGTCAATTTAGGAAAGGATATGGAGGTTTTGAACAAGGTGAGGTGTCTGCCTGGTGCTACTGACAGCAGAGAAAAGAGACATATTGTCAAGTAGTCAAGAACGCTAGTAAGGACTATGATGTTGATGTGTTTCTTGGCACTGACTTATCCAAAGGATTTCCAGAACCTGCAGCAGGACGTAGCAAAATAGTCTGTATTTTTATTTTTTTAGAGTGTATATGAAGAACAAAATGGAAAAGGTGTTTAATGGGTGGTTAAAAGAACAGTATAAAACAGAAGGTTTTGGTTATATTAGTCATGATGTTTGAAGTTGGTCTAATGAAAACCTATCCAAGAAAAATGATTTGCATCCATCACAGAAAGAGACTGAGTTATTTAGTACTAAATTCAGGGGTTTTCTAAATAAATATTTAAACTGAATAATGGGGACCGAGAGTTAATTAGTACAGCATATTTCAGTCCCCAGGATCTAAAATTAATAGGATTGTCAGTATTCTATCATAAATGTTTGTGCCATTTAAGAATATTATGATTGATGTTAAGAAAAAATAAGCCTTTGATAGTGCATGCCACACCATGGGCACTATTCAAACAGGAAGAAGAGGAACTCAGACACAAAACAGGTTATGTAGAAAACAAATAGAGTCAGAAAAAAAGAATTCAAATGCGTATACACCAGTGCACAAAGTGGGAGGAATAAACAGGATGCACTAGAAATCTGTTGAGGGCAGATATGATATTGTTGCCATTATGGAAACTTGGTGGTTGAATGAAACCCATAAATGGAATATACAACTAAGGAATTTAAATTGTTTAAAAGAAACAGACAATTAAAAAAAAGGTGGAGTTGTGCTGTATATAAGAAATAACTGTATCTCTACAGAAATACAACAAAAAAGAATGAAAACCATTTTGAATACATTTGGGTCAATATAAAAGGAAAAAAGAATGGCATTGCCATATCCATAGGTTTATACTATAGACCACCCAACCAGTGGAAGTATATGTCACTTAACTAAGGTATGTACAGTGGGAAGCACACACCAAAAGTAATGGGGGACTTTAACTACCCTGATATCAACTGGGAGACAAATTCTGTATCTGGTAGAAGATTCCTAACAAATCTAGCAGTCAACTTTGTCTCTCAAAAAGCAAAGAATGGAATTATGTTAGCCATACTGGACTTAATTCTCACAAAGAGAAATGAAATGATAGTGTTGATACTACAGAAACCCTGTGTGTGTGTGTGTGTGTGTGTGACTGTGCAATACTGGAATTTAATATTATGCAAGCACAAGCAATAGAACAAAATCAAACTAGAGTCTTGGACTTTTAAGAGAACTGATTTCAATAATTTTAGAGACAGCTTGGAAAGGATTCCATGGACAAAAAATCTCAAGAGGAAAATAATGCAAGAAGCTTGGGAAACTTTGAAAAGTGAGATTATAAAAGCCAGTCCAGCATAATTCCAATAAAAGAGAAAATATAAAAAGATCACAAAATATGCTGGCTGCACAAAGATTTCTTGGGTAAATTGAAAGATAAAAAAAGACAAGTATAAAAAGTGGAAAGAGGGGCACCAAATAACTAAGGCACCAAATCAGCAAATAGCCCAAACCTGCAAAGATGAAGTCAGGAAAGCTAAGGTGCAAAAAGAATTAAGGCAACAAAAGTAAAAAATAACAAAAAAGCTTTTTTTAACATATAAAAAACAAGAAGTCAAGGAAATGATTGGTCCATTAATGGGAGAAAATGGCAGGAATGTGATGAGCAGCAAAGAGAAAGAACTGTTTATCTCGTTTTTTATATCTATCTTTACACAAAAGGAAAAACCAATCCAACCTATAAAAAACCCCTGTAAAATGCTGAACAGGAATGTAAGAAAATGGTAACAGAACACCTATCCACTCTAGAGAAGTTTAAATCAGCTAGACCAGATAAATTACACCCCAAGACTCTGAAAGAACTGGTAGATGTGATATCAGAACCACTGAACCATATCTTTCAAAGATCTGGGAGCACCAGGAAACTATCAGATGATTAGAGAAGGGCCTATGTAGTTGCCATTTTCAAAAAAAAAAAAAAAAGGTGTGTGTGGGGGGGAAAGGATCTAGGAAGCTACAGACTTATCAGCCTGACATCAATACCTGGAAAGATTCTGAAAAAGATAATCAAGCACAGAGGCAAACAAAGTCATAACCAGAAGCCAATATTGGTTTGTCAAAAACAGAGCATGCCCGACAAATCTTATTGCATTTTTGGCAATGTGATAAAATTAGTGGACCAGAGAAAATGATTTGGGTTATTTGGGCTTCAGTAAAGCTTTTGATAAAGTAAACCACAACCTACTACTTGATAAAATAAAAAAATCCATCACCACCAGATGGATTCACATTAAGGACAAACCGCATTCAATGTGTAGTCCTTAATAGAACTGCATCTACATGGAGGGAAATATGTAATGGGTTACCCCAAGATTCTGGCTTAGGCCCAGTACTCTTCAATATCTTCATCAAAGATTTAAAAGAGGGGATAGAAGGGGAACAGGAATAGCCAACACTCCAGAAGATAGGCTCAAGATACAGAAGGATCTCAATAGATTGGAATACTGGGCCCTATTCAGAGATGGGATGCTGCTGGTTCACCTGAACCAGTTGTTCCGATTTTGCGCAGTTCAGAGAACTGGCAAATCGGACCACCGGCTGGCCCTGCCCCGCCCATTTTTCAGGCCATTTTTCCGGCCAAAAACAACTTGGAAAATGCCCCCAAAACAGGCTATTTTTGGCCCGTTTTTCCAGCCAAAATCAGCCCAAAAAACTGCCTAAAAATGCCCCAGTAAACACCCCAAATTGGCCAGAAAAACTGCCTAAAAATGGCCCCAAAAAGTTGGCTGCGAGAGGAAGAGAAGCCGGTTGAGCCAGACCCAGACATGTCCTTGGTCCCCTCGTCCCAGAAACAACAACCTTGCACTCTTCCCCTCTCTGATAGCCCCCTTCTTTGCACAGGATCGCCCAGGAATGAATACAGAGAAGGAGAAGGGGGTGGCGTTTCTGTGTGCTCCCATTTCTGTGTGGCACTCTTCCTTCAATGCTAGCGGCTGCCACTGCCCTCCCTTCTCCCTCTCAATTCCACTGCTGGATGATCCCATGCAAAGAAAGGGGCAAGCAGAGAGGGAAGACTGCAAGGTTGCTACTTCTGGGATTAGGGGACCTGGGAAGTGTCTGGTCCAGTTTACCCAGCTTCTCTTCCTCTCGCAACCAGCTTTCCCAGTCTAGCTTGATGCAGTCTCTCTCTCTCTCACTCACACACACACGCATGTGCACATACAAAGAGGTTGGATCTTTTGTTCTCCCCCCCCCACCGGAGACCCCTGGATTCCCTCCCCAACCCTGCCTGTCCCATACAGGTACCACTCATACAAGTGATGTAGAGTTGGTCAAGCCCACTCAGTCACATGACCTACCCAGCCATGCCCACTAAGCCAGTCATTAGGGCAGAGAACCGGTTATTAAAAAATGTGGAGCCCACCACTGGCTCTATTTAACAAAATGAAACACATTGGTGAGAAAAGTAAATTCTGATTTAGACAAGAAAAACCAAAAGTACAGGTACAGAATAGCTAGTACCTGGCTCAATAGTAGTAGCTGCAAGAGGGATCTTGGACTCCAGTGGACAATCACTTAAATATGAAGCAGAAGTGTGCTGCAGCTACCAAAACAGGCAACACAGTCCTAGGCTGCATTAACAGAGGGATAGAATCCAAAACCCCTGCAGTGTTAGCACCATTTTTTAATGCCTTGGTAAGACCACACTTGGGATATTGCATTCAGTTTTGGTTGCCATAATATTAAAAAGATGTTGAGACTCTAGAAAGAGTGCAGAGAAGAGCAACAAAGATGATTAGGAGACTGGAGATTAAAAAACATATGAAGAATGGTTGCAGTAATTGGGTATGTCTAGTTAATGAAATGAAGGAGTAGGAATGACATGATAGCAATATTCCAATATCTAAGGGGCTGCCATAAAGAAGGCGGAATCAATCTCTAAGAGGCAGGCATGCAGAGGTGGGCTTCTCCTGAAAAATCTATTTAAAAAACTATTTAAATATTTCCCCCAAACATGTACCGAATTGCATGCACAAGAAAAAAAGTGAATAGAGGAAAAGATTGGACTTGGAGATAAGAGAATATCTGGAAATCAAACATTTACTTGGATACAAAGTTTATTCTAGCGAGTTCTGCTGAGTAGCGTGGGCTCCCTGCAGCTCCCTTTGTTATACTGAAGAGAAAGGAGGCAAGCACAGCACACCATCTCAGCATGGAGATAATTTTCTCTAAATAGACTGTACTGTTTTTCTTCAATATTGACTGCGTAGTTCTTTTTACAGAGGCATAATTGCAAAACGAATTAGGTGCAGATCTCTTTGCAAGAGTATTTATAGATAGAATCAACATCATGTGATCACATAATCATGAAGATCACCGCTTTACAAAGCCTTAGTAAGACTACATTTGGACTATGCATTCAGTTTTGGTCACCACAATATAAAAAAGATGTAGAGACTCTGGAAGAAGTGCAGAGAAAAGTAACAAAAATAATTAGGGAGCTGGAGGTTAAAACGTATGAAGAATGATTAGAGGAATGGGGTATGCCTAGTCTAATGAAAAGAAGGACTAGAGGTGACATGATATCACTGTTCTAATATTAGAGGGGCTCCTAGAAAGCCAAGGGGGTCAAATTATTTTCTAAAGGACCAAAAGACAAGACAAGAAACAATGGAAACTAACCAAGGAGAGAAGCAACCTAAACTTAAGAGAAATTTCCTAAAGGTGAGAGCAATCAAGTAATGGAATAGTTTGCCCTCAGAATTTGTGGGTGCTCCATCACTGGAGGCTTTCAAAGAGAAACAGGATAACCATTTGTCTGAAATGGTATAGGGCAGGGGTGTCAAACTTGTGGCCCATGACCCAGATCTGTCATGCACTGGCCACGCCCACCCCGATTTTAACAAAGGGGAAAAAAGTCGCAATATGTCATGTGACGCCACGAGTTTGACACCCCTTGTATAAGTCCTGCTTGGGTTTGGACTAGAAGACCTCCGAGGTCCCTTCCAACTCTATTCTATGTTATATGTTCCATTCTCCAAAGCATCTGAAGGTAGGACAAGAAGCAATGGATGGAAACTAATCATGGAGAGAACCAACTTAGAACTGAAGAGAAATTTCCTGACAGTTAGTGTCAGGGTTCCAAGAAACACCCCCAACGAAAGAAAACTCATTGGATCTTCAGGACTGCCAGTTAGAGCAATTAATTAGTGGAACAACTTAAGTTATGGGTGCTCCAACACTAGACATTTTTAATAAGAGATTGGACAAACAGTTCCCTGGAATGCTACAGTATTTCCTGCTTCAGCAAGGGGTTCGACCTCCAAGGTCCCTTCCAACTCTATTATTCTAGTATTCTTTTAATAGGAATTGCCACTGCAAATTACTTACATTGGAGGAAAATAAAGTCGGTTTCCTCCATGGAATTCTTTAGATGTGATAGCCTGCTGAGTTCTGTGTGGGTATCTTGGTGTAATAGCAGGAAGTTTTATCTGCGTGAAAAAAAAATTGATTTCACTAGTTCACATTAAATCCAATTTAAGAAATAGCTAAGAGAAAAAAAAAAGTAGTCATAAGAGTTCAGCAGTAGATTTCATCATGGAAAATAAGACGCTTCTTTGGGAGCCAAATTCCTGGAGAACATTTCTACCAGGACTGCTTACAAATTATTAAGTGGGGCTAACATTTATAACTGACAAGGTTGGGATTGTGATAGTTTTTTCCAAGTAAATAGTATTATTTCAAGAATATTGGGACTTTTAGCACACATATATTTGGGTATATTTTATATCCTGTCACTGCTTTTATCTACAGGTGAAACTCAAAAAATTAGAATATCGTGCAAAAGTTCATTTATTTCAGGAATGCAACTTAAAAGGTGAAACTAATATATGAGATATACTCATTACATGTAAAGCGAGATAGTTCAAGCCTTGATTTGTCATACTTTTGATGATTATGGTTTACAGCTCATGAAAACCCCAAATTCACAATCTCAGAAAATTAGAATATGACATGAAATCAATAAAACAAGGATTGTACATAGAACAATATCGGACCTCTGAAAAGTATAAACATGCATATGTATTCAGTACTTGGTTTGGGCCCCTTTTGCATCAATTACTGCCTCAATGCGGTGTGGCATGGATGCTATCAGCCTGTGGCACTGCTGAGGTATTATGGAAGACCAGGATGCTTCAATAGCAGCCTTCAGCTCTTCTGCATTGTTCGATCTCATGTCTCTCATCTTTCTCTTGGCAATGCCCCATAGATTCTCTATGGGGTTCAGGTCAGGCCAGTTTGCTGGCCAATCAAGCACAGTAATCCCATGGTCACTGAACCAGATTTTGGTACTTTTGGCAGTGCGGGCAGGTGCCAAGTCCTGCTGGAAAATGAAGTCAGCATCCCCATAAAGCTCATCTGCAGAAGGAACCATGAAGTGCTCCAAAATCTCCTGGTAGACGGCTATGTTGACCTTGGACTTAATGAAGCACAATGGACCAATACCAGCAGATGACATGGCTCCCAAATCAAGAGACTATGGAAACTTCACACTGGACTTCAAGCATCTTGCAGTGTGTGCCTCTCCATTCTTCTCCCAGACCCTGGGTCTTTGGTTTCCAAATGAGATGCAAAAGTTGCTCTCATCAGAAAAGAGGACTTTGGACCACTGAGCAACAGACCAGGTTTCTTCAGCCCAGGTAAGACGCTTCTGACGTTGTTTGTTGTTCAGGAGCGGCTTGACAAGAGGAATACGACATTTGAAGCCCATGTCCAGGATCCGTCTGTGTGTGGTGGCTCTTGATGCACTGACTCCAGCCTCAGTCCACTCCTTGTGAAAGTCCCCAACACTTTTGAATGGCTTTTTCCTGACAATCCTCTCCAGGCTGCGGTCATCCCTGCTGCTTGTGCACCTTTTTCTTCCACACTTTTCCCTTCCACATAACTTTCTATTAATGTGCTTTGATACAGCACTTTGGGAACATCCAACTTCTTTTGCAATTACCTTTTGAGGCTTTCCCTCCTTATTTATGGAGGGTGTCAATGATGGTTTTCTGCACAACTGTCAGGTCAGCAGTCTTTCCCATGATTGTGATTCCTACTGAACCAGACTGAGAGACCATTTAAAGGCTCAGGAACCCTTTGCAGGTGTTATGCCTTAATTAGCTGATTAGAGTGGGACACTTTGAGCCTAGAATATGGAACCTTTTCACAATATTCTAATTTTCTGAGATTGTGAATTTGGGGTTTTCATGAGCTGTAAGCCATTATGACAAATCAAGGCTTGACTATCTCGCTTTGCATGTAATGAATCTATCTCATATATTAGTTTCACCTTTTAAGTTGCATTACTGAAATAAATGAACTTTTGCACGATATTCTAATTTTTCGAGTTTCACCTGTATTTTGCCAATCCTGCCACTGCAGTTTGTTCTCTTTGTGGATCCTACTACAGAGTCCTACCAATGGACTAGCCAGGTATTTTCCTTCATAAAAGCTGACAATATTCTTTTGGATCTTTCTTCAGTAACTTAAATAATCCAAATATCGCTACTATACTTCAACTGAGGAAGGGAAATGGCAGACTCATAATTCAAAACTACAACCACACAACTGAGCAACCACAGCATCTTTGGCCAGTCTCTTGGAAAAGGAATGGAATAAGGAACCATTTTTTAATGCCAGTCTGTTTAAATTGGTTGTAAAATAACATATGCTTTTAGTACTTAATGTTAGAGTAATTAAGATTTTACTTTGTATTTAACATAGATTTTCCCTAAAGTAAAATTAAAGGGAGAAGATTTCCTTCTCCTTGTTCTTAGAATAAATGTGTCATTTAATATGCTTGCATTTGAAGAAGGAAGGCTTCAGGGTGATGCCAACTGACAAAAATAATTAGGTTATACATCATGCTACAACATGATTTGCTGCAACGTACTTTATTCAAAAACATGTAATTCATTAGACTCACACATTTTAAGATGTGAGTTACAAATGATAAACCAAATAGATTTTCTAATTTGTGTACTGAGCCAAAACCAGAAAATTATATTATACAATAACAACAATTTATTAATAGTCTTGGACCATAGACCAGAACAAATAAAAGCACTCAGTATATATACACTTAAAAATTCTAATATAAAATTATAAACAACAACTAAAATCTATAATAAAATCCAGTGTCAATTATACATGGTCTGACTATACGACAGTTGCAATCCGTAAACTGTGTGGCCTGTTGTAGGTTCAACACTAAAAGGGAAATGACTAAGCAGTTCAAAGTGTTTACCACAATTGTTATATAACATTGCTATGGTGGCAAAGACACGTGTTTGCGATGATATATTATATAGTAATACTGGAGTAATCAAGTAAATAAGAAATGCTTTTTTAACAATTTAAATTTGTTTATTTTACCCAGTTATTCTGTATTACAATTCGAAACTAATGAGTTAACTTTGGTTTAAGTAAATTATGATTATGCATGAATTCATGCAGTAAACAAAGATTTTGTTAAACGACTCTTTAAAATATTTCATTTGATTCTTTTTATTTTTCTTTTAGCAAGTCTAAAGATAATATATCTAAGGAGCAAGATAATCAGGCCAAGGCTATGACTATTATCCCATGTCAGGACTTGGATAACTTGGGACCTTGTCTGTCATAGTGGTTATGAACTCCTGAGACACATCAGACCCCACTCCCAGAGAAGACAGATTTCTCCCAGGACCATAAGCCTGGAGAACTCCACTGCCAACCTTGAGATTGAGTTGAGCAACTAAGGCAAGGAGGTTGCTTCACACTAGGGACCTTAGTATAGAAACAAGAATCCTGGAACTGATATAAGGAATAGAATCTCAAATTCAGCAACTTGAGGAACAGTGTCTTGGAAAGCAGTAAGACACTCCTAAAAGACACATTCCCATCCCCAACTCTTTTGCTACACACAGAACCTAGCTGGACACATTTCCAAAAGGGGGCACATACCATCTCCACCCGACCCAACCTAATCTCAATAATTCACATCAGACTGGCTTTCTTATCTGTAATTAAATCACAAACAAAAAAGGCCTTATTACAGACTGCTTGCATAAGAAGAGAATCCATGGCAATATGCAGGAAACAAGACTCCAAAATACCGTATATACTTGAGTATAAGCTGACCCGAATATAAGCCGAGGCACCTAATTTTACCACAAAATATTGGGAAAACTTATTGACTCGAGTATAAGCCTAGGGCAGAAGCTACTGGTAAATTTCAAAATAAAATAGATACTAATAAAATTACATTAATTGAGACATCAGTAGGTTAAATGTTTTTGAATATTTATTTCAAAGAAAAACAGTAAACTAGCTCTGTAAGTACATAGTGTAAACTACACTATAACTAAATTACACAAGAAAATGTAGTACCGTATATATACCAAAAATAATTCAATAACAATTTAATCTGATACATTGGGTTAAGTGATGTAGGGCTTGATCTAATTTCAGGCAAGTTCAGCCTCTGTTAAGAGATACCTGCATTCTCTCTCTTTCTCGCTTCCTTTTTCTTTCTTTTTTTCTCTTTCTTTATTTGTCTCTTTCTTTCTTCTCTCTCTATCTCTCTCTCTTTCTTTCTTTCTTTCTCCCTCCCTTTCTCCTTTCTCTGAAGAACCCCAGAAGGTCTTTGGTAGGAGGAAGAAAAGCCAGACATTTTGAAACGTTTTGTAGCTAGTGCAGGGATTTACAATAAGCTCTCAACTCAAGTTCAGTGAATTTAGAGATCCCCAAACAGTGAGGATGAAGTGTGAGTAAAAGGGTTTACCCTCCCCACCCTCTCTCTCTCTTTCTTTCTCCCTCCCTTTCTCCTTCTCATCTGGCATTCTTAAAGCTCCACTATTGATTAGCTTAGCCTGAGCAAGGATAGCTAGCAGCCAGCCTATTACAATAAGCTCTCAACTCAAGCTCAGTGCACGTGGGGATCTCCCTAAACAGTGAGGATTTCTTTGTTTCTTTCTCTCTTGAAGCCCCCCCGAGCCTGTTTTTGCTTCCAGGGGGCTGCAGGGAGTCTTGCTAGGCACCCCCCCATGCCCCATTTTGGCCTTAGCAAGCCTCCCTGCAGCCCCTGGAAGCCAAAACGGGGTGCGGGGGGGGGCGCCGCACCCTCTCCATGCCCCATTTTGGCCTTAGCAAGCCTCCCTGCAGCCCCTGGAAGCCAAAACGGGGCAGCGGGGGGGGCGCCGCACCCCCCGTGCCCCATTTTGACCTTAGCAAGCCTCCCTGGAAGCCAAAACGGGTTGCAGGAAAAATGGCATTTTTTCCTCACTCGAGTATAAGCCGAGGGGGGCTTTTTTCAGCATAAAAAATGTGCTGAAAAACTCACTTATACTTGAGTATATACGGTAAACACAATTTTGGTATACAGTCACAATTCAGATATATATTCCAGAAACTGAAAATTACTGTAGTTTTCGGACTATAAGACGCTCCAATATATAAGACACACCTAGCTTTTGGGAAGGAAAACAAGAAAAAAAAATCTGCCTCTGCCTCCCAGCAATTTGTCTCCTTGCAGCAAACAGCAAACAGCCTGGCCAGTTTCAGCACAGCCTGATTTAGCATGAGCAGTTGATTGGCGGTTGGATTGGCCTCCCGGAATACCTCCGATCAGCTGCTCCAGGCTGTGGGGATCGCCGCCCCCATCATCACCTTTGCGTGCCCCATTTTCGGCCTCCGCACACCCCGTTTTCAGCCCATTCTAGGCAGCGGGGATCGCTGCCACTGCCTATCCCCACCTAGAATGGGCTGAAAATGGGATGCGCAGAGGCTGAAAATGGGGTGCGTGGAGGCAGCAATAGGTGGCAGCGTTAATGGCCATTGCTGGCGCTGATGGGCAGTGGCGATCTGACCAACCAGGAACAACTGATTGGAGGTATTGGGGGGGGGGGCAGATCCAACTGCCAATCTAGCTCATGCTAAATCAGGCTGTGCTGAAGCTGACCAGGCTGTTTGCTGTTTGCTGCAAGGAGGCAAGTTGTTGGGAGGCAGAGGCCGAAGGGTGGGGGCCAGCGGATGGGCAAGGCTTCAGCAAGTAAGATGCACAGACATTTCCATGCACTTGGGGGGGGGGGGAGCGCGTTTTATAGTCTGAAAAATATGGTAATTCATAATGTATTAAATAACCTAATCTAGATTCTCCTAGGCCTTACATGTTTTTAAATAATCTAGTTGGAACCTACTGGGATTATAGTGTTTTTACATTATGAAACATCCTTGTGGGTCATTTCTATAGCTGCACCAAATTCATTTTCCATAACAAACTAAACAACAACACAGTGTTTTAAACTACTGTTTTTTAAAAAAGAAAATAATATTGATAATATAAGCCCCAACTATGCAGATATATTAAAAGTACTTTAAATGAATAAAATGAAAAATATTTTCAAAATCCATACAAAAGTGAAATTTAAGTTTTTTGGATATTACAGTAATTAATTATCAAATTTAGCCATAGAAGTTGGAAAAGCCAGCAATAATGTGTATGAGTAGAAGATTAACATATATTCTATCCACATATTAATTTCAGATACAGAAATTGTAAGCATAAATTTTAGCATTTAGAGTGCTAAATACTACAGCTAGATTACACTAGATTACTTCAACAAATGGAACCTGTTAATGACCTCAATCACATGATGTACTAAATCAAGTTGTGATTTGGTTTATAGTTAGTTCTCGACTTACAATTCTAACTGAGCCCAGAATTATAGTCATAAATTGTTGGGCTTGTTAAGCAGATCACTATATGATTATACACAATTTTATGACCTGATTTGTGGCAGTTATCAAGCAACTGCAGTGGTCATTAAGCAAATCCCTTTTAGCCATTATTTTTCAGAATCCAGAATCAAATGCTGGAAATTAACAAAAAGTGCTGAGAATCATAGTCACGTGACAGTGGGATATTACAAAAGGCTATAAATGTGAGCCTGTAATCATGTATATGTGTGCAGCTGTCAGAACTTCAAAATTGGTCTGTCATAAATTTGATTATTAATTGTCTGGTCATTAAGCAAGAACTACTTGTATAGGATATCCAAATTACAATATAACACTTCTTTTTATCTGCAATTAGTAGCTATGTTTTTATGTTAATTTACTTTAATCTAGTCTTTAAACAGCTATTTTTCCTGCAGGAAAATAGGCTTGCGTAAAAGAGCATTCACAAACAGACTAATTCCTAAGCAGCATCTATATTATTCAGGCTCAGGAGTGAAATGCTCCCGGTTCGGATCGACTCGGGCGAGTAGGTAGCGATGGAGAACCGGTAGCAAAAATCCCTTTCCCCCAGCCTCCAGCTTGTTTACCTTCGCACGCCAGCCTTGCTTCGCTTGCTGTAATCCCTGCAATCAATTGTATCAGCAAGCAACTGAATCTCCCTGCCTGCAATCAAGCTCATCGGTGAGCAGCTTTTTCTGCCTTCCTGCCTGCCTGTAAGTTTTTTTCCCTTTGGGGAGCTTTAAAAAAATAATTAATTGGGGTTTTTTTTAGTTGTTCTTTTTTTAGACCTAACCATTTAAAGTTTAAGAAGTTTTAAATTTAGCTGCTTTTATATAAAAATAAAAATAAAATAAAATAATATTTGTGCAGCTTTCTGAGATTTTGTGTGTTTCTGTAGTGTTTCACTCTAAGTACATAAACACACAAAATCTCACAAAACTGTATGTGGAATGTTGTGTGTGTAAAGTGTGAAAGTTGGTTTTTTGGACTTTTTGTGGCTGTATGAGGTTCCTGCTTGTTGCAGGGGCCATTTTGCCCCTGCTTTTACATTGTGGGTGAGCCAGTTGTGTTGTGTTGTGTTGTATATGTGTAAAGTGTGAAAGTTGGTTTTTTTGGGCTTTTTGTGGCTGTGTGAGGTTCCTGCTTGTTGCAGGGGCCATTTTGGGTCTAGCACAGCTGCTTTTACATTGTGGGTGAGCCTGTTGTGTTGTGTTGTGTGTGTGTGTAAAGTGTGAAAGTTGGTTTTTTGGGCTTTTTGTGGCTATGTGAGGTTCCTGCTTGTTGCAGGGGCCATTTTGGGTCTAGCACAGCTGCTTTTACATTGGGTGAGCCAGTTGTGTTGTGTTGTGTGTGTATAAAGTGTGAAAGTTGGTTTTTTGGGCTTTTTGTGGCTGTCTGAGGTTCCTGCTTGTTGCAGGGGCCATTTTGGGTCTAGCACAGCTGTTTTTACATTGTGGGTAAGCCAGTTGTGTTGTGTTGTGTTTTGTAGGTTAAAAAAGGGCAAAGAAGTGATGTTGACTTAGCCACGCCCACCTGACCACCAAGCTCCACCCACCCAGTCACCTGACCACCAAGCCCCGTCCAGTAATTAAGCCATGCCCACAGAACCGGTAGTGAAAATTTTTAGATTTCACCCCTGTTCAGACGCCTTTGTTTTTTCAAACACTCCTTTGATTTTTCAAAGAAGTGAGGAAAAGAATGTGCCTTCCTCAAATTCAAAGAGGTTGTTATTAGCCAAAATAGAAAAGAAGAAATTAGCTTCCAATTAACCAGGACTGCAAAAGTATTAGGAAAAGAGACTTCAACTTGGCTTATGTTTTCTGTGGAAATTGGCAAGAGACCAGTAAGTCTTTTAAACATGTTTAAAACTAAAATTAATATGCAATAGAGTAGTATTCCATATATATGGCCTGTTTTAGTATTATATACATAAGATTGGATCAATCGTTAATCTAGATCTTTAATTTATACACACTTTGGTAAGCAAAATAGCAAATTAGTAGAACCTGCAAAATGTTTTCAATATGGAAAACTGCATTTTGAATTCAAAATATCTATATTGGATAAATTGGAAAGTTTCAAGCATTCTGGGAAAACTTCCATATCATCTTCAACCAACCATTTCATATTCAAAACAATTGTTCTGAATTCAAGACATCTTCCACACTAGACATAAACACTTATTTGAGCTCAAATAATTGGCTGAGGGCTGCATAAAGTCTTAAGTTTTTCTGTTTGGTTTTGGCTAAGCATAGTGTATAAATCCATTCCCTACAGTTTGTAAATTCTGATTTATTAATAAGCACTATATAAGAACCCTGTGATTGAGATTTATTTGAATAAGCATAAATAATATACTTACATAAGTATGCACAGGAAAGCCCCGTAGAGGTCTTTAAAGACTAATCCCTAATCACCAATGATGTTAGCTAGTTTGGGTAATGATGGTCTACAAGAAAACAACCAAGCTCAGAGCACCAAGGACCCCTCAAGGATTCTCGGCTACAGATATTCTCCTTTATTAAATACTAGATGAATACCTGTGCTCCACTATGAAATTATGTGATCGGACTTGATAAATCGACAGAATTTGAAAATTAATGAGTAGTTACGGCCTCTCCTCTTCTCTCCCTCAGGCTAGCCCCACAGAAGCCTCTCCTCTCTATCCCCTTCTCTCCCTCAGGCTGGCCCCATAGACCCTCTCCTCTCCCCTTCTCTTCCTCAGGCTGGCCCCATAGACCCTCTCCTCTCCCCTTCTTTCCCTCAGGCTAGCCCCATAAATCCTCTCCTCTCCCTCAGGCTGGCCCCATAGACCCATTCCTCTCTCCTTCTCTCCCTCAGGCTGGCTCCACAGAAACGTCTCCTATCCTATCCCTTTCTCTCCCTCAGGCTTTCTAGCCCCTTCTCTCCATGAGGCTTGTCCCACAGAAGCCTGTCCTATGCTATCCCATTCTCTCCAGTTATTTTCAAGTTGGGAGGGGGAGTAGAACGTCTAACTAATTAGCATCAGAGTGTGTTACAATAATATAGTAAATATTAATGCTCTGATGGTCATTTCGAAAAATCCTTTCTTAGTGAGCACCTAGAAGCCAAGAGGAACATACGTGGCAAATTTCAAGTTTTGTAGGCTTTATGGTTCTGGAGATTTTGTGATTAATGTGTGAGTGGTTTTGGCTTTTATATATATAGACTAGCCCATAATAGTATAGTTAATAGTTAGTTAGTTTAATTAATTAAAACTATGTATTGCTACTTATTATTTTCTAATAGTCTTTTTTACAATATTTATGTTTTATTTTTCATACACACAATTTTCAGACTAAATTTCTTAAACATTTAAACACCAGTAGTAAAAAACACTAGTTCCAGTGGAATAGGTTTCCGAGTATACATATTTAAGATTGTACTGCAAGCATATTGCTACAAAAAGTTCCCCACATGCATAACTAATCTTTTTCTGGGTAGTGTAAAAACTTTAAATCTATTTTCATATTTGGTTTTTAAAAATCTAACTGACATACTAGCATCATTTTTAAAAATAAGCAATATAACAGCTAGGAATAGCAGAATCCTACCTCTCTTTTCTCTTTGTTCTCTTTGTCTTCAGCATCCCTTTGCCAAACACTTTTCATATCAAAATCAAAAGGACCCCTTTTAGGTTCATAGCTGGCTGGTTGATCTGATTTAAATTCTTCATGAATCATGTAGTCTGGAATTGCTGGAGAACGAGATCTGGAGGCAAAAATGTTACCATTATTCAATATAGCTTTTGCCATCAAAATGGGAGACATAAACAGGCAATGGAACATTTTTTTTAATTTAAACATTCAACAAAACCATTCCCCTCATTGTAAAATTAAATTAACACATCTCATGAAAACAGAATACTTACTTAGAGTCATCGGCTGCTTGTTTACTATGATGCGAGTACCATTCAGGTGCACCGTAAGGCCCCAGTGATACTTTTTGTGGAGTAGGAGTAAAATGTCTCAGTAAATCTTAAAGATATTTAAAAATATAAAATATATTTAAACAACTGCAGATTTTAAAAAAGATAATCAAATAAATTCTGTTTCCTGCACACTGTTAGAGCAAGGAAAAATAAATATTTTATATTAATCCACTAAAGGAGAACAATATCTAAATGACAGGATATAAGAGATTTTGATGCAATCTCCTCTTTTTTTACATTTTGCTTTTAAAATTTATTGGTGGCCGTATTTGAAGTAGGAATAACATGATGTGGAAGATAGTGTTTAACTGTTTCATATTATGCTACTGTAGATTCTTTATAAAAATTACTTTACCATGATGTTTGAAAAAAATATATATTTATTCACCTTTCAGGAAAATAAGAGAGAAATATTTAATATTTAAAAGAAATCAAAATGCCATATAAAAGGAGCCAGCCATATCTCCGGAATAATTCATTTTGCTCTCCCTTCATTTCTTGTTTCTTCTTTGCTGTGTGTACCCTAAAACATTGAGCATTGCAGAGACACAATCTTAATTCTCTTTTTTAATTAAAAAATATTGTGCTCCTGCAAACCTCAGGATTCTTCCATGCTTGCTGATCATTCCCTCTTGTACATGCCTCTTGCCAATTTGATTAAATAAGCTTTGAGAGACTTCCCTGAATATTGAAAATAACATGACAATAATTTATAAACTGGAAATGAGAGTATTCAGAAATAGATTGATTTTAAAATGTAGAAATTACTTTACAGCGTTGGGTAAATTTAATATTTCAGTTTGATACTTCAGGGACTCCAAGATAACCAGATGTGAGGTATTCTAGTTGAGATTTAGCATAAAGGAACAGTTGGGATTGTTGGTGTTATCACCCTCCTTGCTACCTGATTCTGTTGCTGGATTGGCAATAGAGTCCCAAAGGCTATTGATCTTTGGGGGTTTCAATTTGCTGTCTGGCGACTGAATGTGGGGAGGCTCAGAAGATTGTGGTTTTGGTGGATCTGTCCCAAATAACTGACAGCAAGGTACATATCAGTGTTCACATGCAGGGTCTAGTTTTTGTACAGAGATGGTGGTGGACATTAACATCAGTTGTGGACAGATAATTCATGGTTGCCTTTTGAATCTCCTTTTCCTTCAGAGAGAGACAGAACTTATTCAATTGGCTTCTTCCAGGCAATTGATGGACTAAATGGGGTCCAGAGAGAACTTGGGGTTTTCCCTGAAGATTTAGTGAGCAACTTGGCTCAGGCCCTAACTGTTGCCTGGAGTGGATGGGTGACTGTAACCTTGGATTATATTATTCCTATATGGGATCTCATGATGCACCAACCCTAGGTGCACATTTGTTTGCTGAGGTACTCCAGAAGATGACATATCCAATTCCTACAACCATTCTTCATATGTTTAAGCCTTCAGTCCCCTAATCATTTTAGTTGCTCTTCTTTGGACTCTTTCTAGACTCTCAACATATTTTTTATATAGTGGCAAACAAAGCTGGATGCAATATTCCAAGCGTGGTCCTACCAAGGCATTATAAAGTGGTATTAACACTTCACATAACTTGATTCTATCCCTCTATTAATGCAGTCTAACACTATGTTGGCTTTTATGGCAACTGCAGCACACTACTGGTTCATATATAAGTGACTGTACACCAGGGCTCTAAGATCTCTTTCACAGTTACTACTGTGCATTTGGTTTTTCTTGCCTAAATATAAATCTTACTTTTCTCTACACTGAATTTCATTTGGTTAGATATGTTTAAGCCTGTCAAGGTCCTTCTGTATCTTGAGCTATCATCTGGAGTATTGGCTATTTATGTCAGCTTGGCCTCATCTGCAGATTTAACCAGTTCCCCTTCTATCCCCTCGTCTAAGTCACTGATGAAGATATTGAAGAGTACTGGCCCTAAGACAGAGCCTTGTGGTACCCCGCTGGAATTGAAGCAAAAAACCAAAAATAATATGGTCTCATAAGTAGCAATAGAGGTCTAAGATGTTTTCTTATTGTTCAGAATCTTAGAATTGGTAAGAAAAGCACTTGAGAAACTAAGAACCATAATGTCAGCTGGAAAAATAAAATGTTCATGCTTCTTTTCTGTTATATTCTAACTTCAGTTTCCAACATTTCTAACAGTAATTTCTTTCTTTGTCTTCACATAAAAATACTCACATCAACCTTCTGAATAGCTTTGATATTTGTTTAAATTAAATCACCTGGTCGACCTCCTTGCTTTGCCAATTTTACATATTCTGAATCAGTATCCTTGATCCACTTTCTTCGACCCCCAAAGGTAATGTCATTGTGATTATCCCCCAAATCACCAAGACCTGGGATCTGAGATGTTGGCTGTTGTGCAACTTCTGAACTAACTTGTTCCTCTGATTGTTTCAGGGGGATATGATAATACCAATCTGTAATGATAATAAATAACGGAGGATAAATGTTAAAGGCTATATGATCAAATGGGCAACATTTGTAACACAATGCTTGGTTACCAAATAATACTTGATCTATGGGAGAATATGTAGACACAGTTGAAAAAAAATATGGAACTTTGTTTTTATATAGACAATAGCAGCAAGAGTTCTGCATGGAACAGAGATGGAAAGCCTCACATATACTCACAATGTAAAAAATAGATGGTAAAATTAAGGAGTTGAGAAATAGATTGCTTTGAATAAAGAAAGAACTTTATCTAGCTTTGTTTCTTCTTGGAAACCACTCTTAGATTTTTGTTTTGATTTTATTTATTTATGATGATACAAGTGCTTGTTATGATTTATTCAAAAGATTACTGATTTTTAGGTTTTTATGTTATCAAAATAAGTTCAAAGTTATCTTTTTTCAAGTTTTTTACCTTTTTATTTGCACTCTCCAATTTTGTTTTTACCTATTCCTTTCCTTTTTAAAAAACACTTTTTTCTTTGCTTTCTATGCTTATTTGTAATTTAATAAAGTTTTGAAAAATAATAAAATTTGGAATATATAATGACTAAGAGATCCAGTTAGCTTTTGAGTAGTATGCTAGAGAAATAAAGGGCAGTGCTAGGACAAAATCAAAATTGGATACAAATTCCTTCAATACTGTCAGGCCTAAAACAAAAAACGATATGGTGATTTTTCCAAACTGTATGTTTTTTTAATTGTTTCACACCTATATACAAACTCTTGCCAGACTGAGAACTCTACTATCTGTATCTACCATATACTCTATCAACTATTAGGGAGGGGCTATCTTCATCCTCTTTCTCTCACAGATATGGATTAAGTTACCTCCTATTTCTTTGGAGTGCACCTTCACCCTAGTCTTGAAGTCCATAAAATTGGCAGTTTCCCCTGAGTCATTCATAGCTTGATTATTTCTGGCATAATAACAGTGCAGAAGGGCAAAATAACAGTGATTATCAGATGTTTAAACAGAACACTACTCTACACTTGGTTTGAGTTTGGTTTTTTTATCACTGATTCAGCAGTCCTTCTGAACTGGGCAAAATCTATTTCCCAAATTTGTGTTTGGTTTGAGAGCTTATGGCACTTTCTTTCCATCATCTGACCTTTCCTGCTTCAGTTAAATGTGAGCATTGACCCCATCCTTTATGGGTTCCTCTGTCAAAATCCTTTCATGTTTTGCTATTCACAAGGGATAGCAACTTGGTAATAGGCTTGTATCAGGTTCTGACAGGTTCTGGAGAACCGGTAGCGGAAATTTAGAGTTTGGAGAACCGACAAATGCCACCTCTGGCTGGGCCCAAAGTGGGGTGGGAATGGAGATTTTGCAATATCCTTCCCCCAGGAGTTGGGAGAGAATGGGGACGCACCTTAGTTTTTGGGGAGGAAAATAAGAAAAAACCTGATTGGTGGGTGGATCGGCCTCCCGGAATACCCTCAATCAACTGTTCCCAGAGGTGATGTTTAGCAACAGGTTCCTTGGTTGTGAGCTCTATGCCTTTCTTTTTTTTCTGCCTCTGAAAGCCTCTGAAACAGAGCTTCAGAAAAAAAGGTTTTTCTGAAGCTCTGTTTGAAGGCTTTTTTTCTGAAGCTTCTTTTGGAGGCTTTTATTCTGAAGGACTATCTGTACTTTGTTCAATCTCCTTTCCTTGGTGTTGGTATATAGATTAACCACTTCCGATCTGTTGGTTATTGTGCCTTTCTCCAGATTTGTTAACATAGTTTGGTTAGAACTTTTACTGATTCTTCTTTTGTTGCTTGCCATATTATTTCAGATAAAAGCCTTTCAGAGGCTTTTTTTCTGAAGCTTCTTTGAGAGGCTTCTTTCAGCCTCTGAAATCTCTGTTTGCAAGGCTGGACGGGGTTATATTCGGAGTATAAGACACACCCAGATTTTCACTCCCTTTTTGGGGGGCAAAAGATGCGCCTTATACTCCGAAAAATATGGTATTTCTACTGCCTCACAAGAGTGTCAATCAGACTATTTAATTCTATACTACCTATTTTCTCCATACTTTCTATCTATTAAAGAATTATAGCTAATACAAAGGTTGGTCCAGCTTCATTCTCCCTGTCTCATATATTTCTTTTGTTTGTTTCTTCATTATCTCCATTTTGGAAGTATTTTCCTCCAATACTGTTACATTTATATACCATATTTTTTCGGAGTATGACGCACTTCTTTCCTCCCTAAAAGAGAGTGAAAATTTGGATGTGTCTTATACACCGAATGTAGCCCCACCACTGGCCCCCACCCTTTGGCCTCTGCCTTCCCGCAATTTACCTCCTTGCAGCAAACAGCAAACAGCCTGTTTCAGTTTCAGCACAGTCTCATTAGCACAAGCAGTTGATTGTTGGTGTTGGATTGGCCTCCTGACCCTCAGCAGTTTCAGGCTGCAGGGATTGCCATTGCTGTCTCCCCATGCCCCATTTTTGGCCTCCGCTGTTTGCTACAAGCAGGCAAATTGCTGGGAGGCAGATTTTTTTTTCTTGTGCTAATCAGGATCTGGACAGGACGTGGACAGAATCTTGGGACGGCTGAACGCAACCACATGTTTATTGGACCCGTGTCCCTCCTGGTTGGTGCTGGCTTCCCGGGAGGTTACACGAGGCTGGCTCCAGGGGATATTAACGCTTCTTTGAGCGAGGGTGTCCTGCCGGCCGCCTTGAAAGAGGCGGCGGTGAGGCCTCTCCTCAAGAAGCCATCCCTGGATCCGGCTGTTTTGGCTAACTATCGTCCAGTCTCCAACCTTCACTTTATTGCGAAGGTTGTTGAGAGTGTGGTGGCGCGACAGCTTCCCCAGTACCTGGATGAAGCTGTCTATCTGGATCCGCTCCAGTCCGGCTTCAGACCTTGGTACAGCACGGAAACGGCACTGGTCGCGTTGGTGGATGATCTCTGGAGGGCCCGGGATAGGGGTTATTCCTCTATCCTGGTCCTATTAGACCTCTCAGCGGCTTTTGATACCATCGACCATGGTATCATGTTGCGCCGGCTGGAGGGACTGGGAGTGGGGGGCACCGTTTTGCGGTGGTTCTCCTCCTATCTCTCTGACCGGTTGCAATCTGTGTTGACGGGGGCAGCGGTCGACCCCAAGGTGCCTTGTTTGTGGGGTGCCACAAGGGTCGGTCCTCTCGCCCCTCCTGTTCAACATTTATGTGAAGCCGCTGGGTGAGATCATCCGTGGTTTTGGGGTGGAGTTCCATCAGTACGCTGATGATACTCAGCTGTACATTTCCACCCCAGACCATCCCAATGATGCCTTGGAAGTGATGTCCCAGTGCCTGGAGGCCGTGCAGGTCTGGATGGGGAGAAACAGGCTTCGACTCAACCCTTCCAAGACCGAGTGGCTGTGGCTGCCGCCGTCCCGGTATAGCCAGCTGACGCCATCGCTGGTTATTGGGGGGAGAATCATTGGCCCCCACGGAGAGGGCCCGCAACTTGGGTGTCCTCCTGGATGCGCGGCTGTCTTTAGAAGGGCATATGACAGCCGTGGCCAGGGGGGCTTTTTGTCAGGTTCGCCTGATACGCCAGTTGCGCCCCTTTCTGGACCGGGACTCCCTACGCACGGTCACTCAAGCACTCGTCACTTCTCGTCTGGACTATTGTAACGCTCTCTACATGGGGCTCCCCTTGGGGTACACCCAGAGGCTCCAACTGGTGCAGAATGCGGCTGCGCGTGGGATTATGGGAGCGACGGGGCGCTCCCATGTGACTCCTCTCCTGCACGAGCTGCATTGGCTTCCGGTGGACTTCCGGGTGCGCTTCAAGGGGTTGGTGATCACCTTTAAAGCACTCCATGGCTTAGGGCCAGGGTACTTACGGGACCGCCTTCTGCCACCAATAGCCTCCCACCGGCCGGTTCTCTCCCACAGAGAGGGCCTCCTTAGGGTGCCGTCGGCCAGACAATGCCGGCTGACGACCCCCAGGAGGAGAGCCTTCTCTGTGGTGGCACCTACCCTATGGAACAATCTACCCCCAGAGATACGAGTGATCTCTGACCTCCGGATTTTTCGTCGGGCCCTAAAAACTTATTTTTTTCAGTTAGCTGGTCTGTCTTGATTTTAGGGTTAGTTTTAAAATTTTAATATTGATTTTAATTGACAAGTTTTAAATTATGGGCCAAATTTATAAATTATTTTAACTTTATTTTTAACTGTGATGTTATGTATAGATGTTTTTATCTTGGCTGTTCACCGCCCTGAGTCCGAAAGGAGAAGGGCGGTATAGAAATTTGAATAATAAATAAATAAATAAATAAATAATCAGGCTGTGCTGAAAACAAAAATGAAACTAAAGCAGGCTGTTTGCTGTTTGCTGCAAGGAGAAAAATTGCTGGGAGGCAGAGGCGGATTTCTTTTCTTGTTTTCCTCCCTAAAAAAGGTAGGTGCATCTTATAGTCCTGATCGTCTTATACTCTGAAAAATACAGTAAATATATCACAACTTTATTAATTCTTTGTTTGCTATCTTGTGTTTCATTAAATATTTCATTGAAATAACCATCAAGTCTTCCAATACTGTTTTTAAAGGGGAGAGATTTCATTTTTTCAAACTTGAATTGTAGATTTATAATTGTTATTATAAATGTAGAAAATAATTATTAAAAGTCTAGCAGTAGTTCCTCTTCTCTCCATTCTAGCATATACTTTATTTTTTAAGAGTAGACATTAAAATTTAGGGCTAATCTTGGATATTTCTTCTTTACTAATATTGACCCATTTTAGGGGTATCTAACAATATTCTCTTCTCCTCTTTCAGATGGTCTTAATAGTAAAATAGTCCTCAATTTATGACCACAATTGAATTATGGTTGTAAGTCATGATAGTTAAATGAAGTGCCCATGTAATGGTCTCATATAATGTCCACAATTCCTGCTCTCGTTGTTTCAGTCAATAAGTGACCATGCTGATCATTAAGTGGAACACAGGATGCCTCAAAGGGTGGGGCAAAGTCCTGGGAGATGCAGGCATAGACCAAAGTGCAGCACCTCTTCAGATCACACACGGCCTGTCCTGACCTTCTCTAACCTAGGCACCCCTTGCAATGCACAGCTTCCCATCTGGCTGGATTCTACACTTTTGGACCACCTCTCCTAGTCACATCTTTCTCCACTTATCTTTCCCAAAGATCATCTTTGGGAAAGAAAACCAGACAATCCACTTTGTGGCCTTTCTGTACAGAGGCTGAATTGTGCTATCCTGGAAGCAGGCAATATATTGGATCACATCTTCAGTGTCCCTATGGTTGATCATAAGAATGGACAGATTGCAAAATGCCTGAATAGTATTTATGTGATTATTGGGGTGATGGAGTGGCTGTAAGTTTAGATACAAGCTCGAAGATCCCTTCTTTCAGTGCCATCGGATTTTTTTTTTTGGATATACATCAATATCATTATATGAACAGTGAAGGATCTGGGTATCATTCATTTAAATACAAATAATAATAATAATATTAATAATATGTTACATTAATCATATTTATATACAGTAATTGATACATATTTGTATTAGAGTGTATATATAACAGTGTTTTTGTGCCCCATTCTAATAACAATCACAATATTATGATACTATCTTTCAACATCTAATCTTTATATCTAGCTATTACTTTTAGTATATTATATAAAAATATGTATAATAATAGTCCCCCTTGATTTATTTTTCTACCTCTATTCTAGCTCTCAAGAAAGCCAATCTTATATTAAACAGCCGGAATGGGATTTTTCGCTAGAACCCTTCGCCCTGCCTATTTCTCCTCAAGGTTTTCGCCTTCTCGTTATTAGCCACAAACTTTTCTCCTCAGCTGACCCTCCCTCAGTCTTTTGCTCCAGCACATGGGCCCTGGCCCTTCTGTCCCAGCTTCTTCGCCACAGCCCATTTGTCAAAGTACAGTTCGCATCGGGCTTTTGGGCACCCAGGACAGTTCACAGCCAGCCAATCAATGCGGGGACTCAGGGGCTTTGGGAGTGGAAGAGGAGGGGGAGGGTGAGAAAAAGAAAGAAATGGGAGAGAGAAAGAAAGAGATAGAAAGAAAAAGAAAATAAAGAAAAGGGAAACAGAAAAAAAGAGGGAGGGAAGGGAGAATGACAGAAAGGAAGGAAAGGAGGGAGGGAAGGAAAGAAGGAGGGGTAGAAGCTCCCCTGTATATGATCCTGCCTCACTGACACCAAACAGGAAGAGAAAGGCAGGGTGGGGGGAGAAAGAAAAGGGGAGAGAAAAAGAAAAAGAAAAGGGAAAGGGAAACGAAGAAAAAAGGAGGGAGGAAGGGAAGGAGAAAGACAGGAAGGAAAGAAGGAAAGAAGGAAGGAAAGGGAATGAGATGAATGGAAAGAGTGAGGGAGGGACACAAACTTTTTCCTTAGGAAATTAGGAGGGAATTTAAGTTCTCCTGTTTGTTTATTCAGGAAAGAGGTTGTTAAACATAAAGGGTGGGCAAATCAAAGCCAGAGCAATGTAAACAATGTAAACTTTTTTTCCCAGGGAAAAAAAAGAAAGTGGTAAAAAGAATTTTCCTCTCTGACTTCAAACATACTCCTTTCGATGAATCCTGGTTATTTACACCCCTCCCCCCGCACTTCCATCAAGCACAAGTCTCTTGCTGGAGCAGGGGTTGAACTAGATGACCTCCGGGGTCCCTTCCAGCTTGAAGCTACATCTAGTGCCAGGGTTTGTGGTCCTTCCTTTTTTTCTCCCTCCCTCCCTCCCATTCCCTTCCCCTTCCTTCCTGTCTTTCTCCCTTCCCTTCCCTTCCCTCCCTCTTTTTTTCTTTCCCTTTTCTTTCTTTTTTCTCTTTTTCTTTCTCTCTCCCCTTTCTTTTCTTTCTCTCCCCCCCTTCTCTTCCCATTCGGTGTCGGTATAGGGGAGCTTCCACCTCTTCCCTTCCTTCTCCTAACAAGCGCCTGAGGCTGTTTAGCCTTGTCTAGTAAATTCCTTCCCTTTTCTGGAAATTTTCCTCTCTGTTAGAGGCACCAAAATAACCCAAATTATATAAGGTCTCCTGCTAGAGCGGGGGGGTTGCATTAGATGACCTGCGGGGTCCCTTCCAGCCTGAAGCTACATCTAGTTATAATAACATCTGGGTTATTATCATCTGGATAACCACATTTAGTTATCCCTCTTCTACAGGGAGAGGCCTGGGAACACCACCTGATTCCTCGCACTCTACCGCCCCCCCCATCTTTTGTGGTAAAGAGATGAGAACCACCCCTTGTCTCAGGCACTTTGGACAAAGGGGGTTGTTGTTGGCCCTCCTGTGCCTCCCTCTGAGCTGCAGCCCCTGCTCTTCCACTCCCAAAGCCCCCGCGTCCCTGCACCAATTGTCTGCAAACTGTCCTGGGCGCCCAAAAGCCTGATGCGAACTGTACTTTGGCGAATGGGCCACAGCGAAGGGGCTGGGATGGAGGGGCTGTGGCCCATATGTCAGGGCAAAAGGCTGGAGGAGGGAAAGGAGAAATGTTTGTGGCTAATAACATGGAGGCGAAAACCTTGAGGAGAAACAGGCAGGGCGAAGGGTTCAAGCTGAAAAGTCATAGACCCTCAACAGCATTCCCTTTCTAACGATAATCTCTTGCCCGCTTTTAGTATTTCAATTCTTATTTGTTTTTTGACTTGCCTCCCAAACTCCTCCCTTTGGTCTTTGTCTCTGTCTACATCTTTCCTATTTAGCCCAAATATTTCTTCCATCTCTAGGTTCTGTCCAAGCCCCTAGTTTCCTTTTGAAACTATGTTTCTTTTTATCCAATACCATTTTTTGATCTCTTAATATATATTGTCCCTTATTTGATTCATAAGACTTTATTGTCTTTTTCTTCTCTTCTTGTTTTATTTGTTGATTTATCTGTTCTGTCTTTTCCTCTGATTTTTCTATTACCTCCTCTATTTCCTGTACGCACTCTACCGCCCCCCCCATTTCCTGTGTTTTATCTTTATTCATTGTCCCTTGTTGAACATTTTCTGATTTCCCCAAGATGTCATGCATTAAGTCTTTTATCTTCCTGTGGTTATTTATCAACGTATCGTAAGTACTTTGAAGCATCAACAGCATTTCTTTTTGAAATCCACTCATCTCCCCCTGATGCAACATCTTGTCTTATTTTGATAGATCCAAATATTGCTCAATAGCCTGTCAGTAGTCTGTCACCACCCCAAAGTCTTAATTGTCTATGACCTCAGAAAGACAATTTAGAAATCATTTCTGGAATCCTAGCGTTGCTCCTCAGGGGAATGCAATAGTTATAGTTCTTTGTATCCCACAGTTAGTCAATTAGTTACATTTAGGTAATTCAGGAAGATTTCCAAATGTTCACTCTGTAAATTCAGTCATAGGTCCTGGCATTTAAAAATCCCTTTCTTTAGATGTCTTCCATAATCTCACAGCTTTATAACCATGAAGTAGACAGATATAGAACAGCAGTCCTCCAGATGTTATTTATTTCCATTTTTTTTCCTTTTGTCTTATCAGTACTTTCCAAGGTTATAGGAGTTTAGTATATATTCCATTAAAAACCAGTTGATGGCTCCTTCATCTTAAATTTCAATGTTGAACAAAATCTAGCAAATATTTATTTCAGTTTTTGCAAATAGTCAATATTCAGACAAATAATTCCAGCATTTTAAAATGCCGTACCAAAATATTGCCAATAAAATTTGAAACTCCAATCTTTCTATATTTTAAAGATTTTGTGCTCTCCCTTTTTACTTTTCTTTCAGGTCTGTAATTTTTCACTGCTTCAATAAGGATTTCAAAGAGTCTCTTTTCCAGGGTTTATTTTATTTGAGTTAGGTTCTAGGTAAAAAGAGAATCACCTCACCCAGTTCCAATCACTGTTCATCTATACCGCTCCAGCACATTCTTTATTTCTTCGGCTGCCCCAGCTTCACAGCAGTCATAATGGCTGCCTTTCCTTGTCATCGTTGGATGAAAGGGAATCCCTGGGTCCAGCTGGAGAGCCGCTGTTCTCCACAACCTGCAGGCTGCCCTTTCTTTCTTCGTCACCCCCTATAAGGTGACGTTAGCCCCTTGAGGGGGCTCTCCAATGAGGAGGATTCAGCACGAGTTTGTGGAGCCCCACTCGTGTCTGATCTTGCTGCAATGTCAAACCAGAAGTCCCTGTGCCATCATAATTTTTAAATGATTGCTGAATGAATTGTCTTGACTCAAAGACAACCTGTATTTTCTAACTGACTTATCTGTGTTTCAATACAAGAGTCTAATATAGTTATTATAATTCAACTCTTCTTTTTCTCTTCTCTAACATGCCTCTTTCTATCTTAATGTGAAAAGTTGTAAATTCCGGTTTGTCCTCAGTTCTTGATAAAATATCAAAAATAGTTTTTTGTTAGTCTTCTGCCAATATATATTTCTGCCAATATATACTCAGCATTTGTTATTAATTAAAGGTAAAAGTAAAGGTTCCCCTCACACATATGTGCTAGTTGTTCCCGACTCTAGGGGGCGGTGCTCATCTCCGTTTCAAAGCCGAAGAGCCAGCACTGTCCGAAGACATCTCTGTGGTCATATGGCCAGCATGACTAAATGCCAAAGGCGCACGGAACGCTATTACCTTCCCACCAAAGGTGGTCCCTATTTTTCAATTTACATTTTTTACATGCTTTCAAAGTGCTAGGTTGGCAGAAGCTGGGACAAGTAACGGGAGCTCACCCCATTATGTGGTACTAGGGATTCGAACCAGTGAACTGCCGACCTTTCGATCAACAAGCTCAGCATCTTAGCCACTGAGCCACCGTGTCCCTTGTTATTAATGATCAACTTCAATTTGCAATTTACTTAAATCTGATTTTGTACTTGAAAAGAAAGGGATATTCTATTTCCTAAATATGTAGGGTTTCTTTATTACTTTAAATCTTTTATTCATTTCCACTTTTACACTTATCACCTCCCATCCCAATTCTTGGTTGCTTATTGCAAGGCTTTATTTGTAAACTAGAGAGGATACTTATCAATGTCTTTTTTTACCCATATTCCTAGGCAAAGCAGAACAAAGATCCCTTCCCTAAAACTCAACCTCCCTTCAGATCAACATATTGCTATCAATTTAATAATTTCATAGTAGCTCAGAATTAACAAGCTAAACATTAAATATAAAACCTGTACATTGTATTTATTACTTATCAATATAATAAAGATTTACAACATTTATAGCATCCACTAGCCGGGGTGGCACAGGGGTTAGAGTGCAGTACTGCAGGCTACTTCTGCTGATTGTTGGCTGTCTGCAATTTAGCAGTTCAAATCTCAGTAGGCACAAGGTTCATTCAGCCTTCCATTCTTCTGAGGTGGGTAAAATGAGGACCCAAATTGTTGGAGACAACATGCTGACTCTGTAAACCACTTAGAGAGGGCTTTAAAGCACTGTAAAGCGGTATATAAGTCTAAGTGCTATTGCTATCCAACTGTAGTTTTAGCCCTTCATCTGACCCCATTGAGAGATGGAGGTACCAATCCTTTTCATTTTATAATTGCTGGTCTCCTTATTTAGGTAAATTAGCACTGTCTTGCTTTCTAAATCAAGAAGTTAATGCAAATCTTTATTCTTCAATCCCACTACTGCATTAAATTTTCTTACACTTTTTTATTTATTTAAATAAATCATCTAATTACCCTTTTCTATGTCTTCCAGTTCAAGATAGCTTTATATTGTCTCAGTTATCACACCTCCTATTAAAAAATCTTGCAAAAACCTTTCTCCTTTCATTCCTACTTATGCAACATTATTATTCCTCATTGCCTACTCAGAAATTATATATATGCACATATATACATAAACATTCTTTCGGTAAAAATGTAATCCAACTTTTTGGAAGCAGGGTTTTCTTTCCTTTTAAGTTGTCCTTGTGGACATTTCCTTTTTATATTCCTTACAAATAGCATTTGGCCAATACCAAAGAATTTATATTTTGGTTTTTTCCTAATTTTTATCATTTTCATCTGTTCATAAGTAGATTCATAAGTACAGTTATGAACAGGGTGGATAAAAATAAAGGGTTTTTTAAAAAATAAAATTAAAAAAATGGATTAAAAAATTTAAATCTGATTTTTTTTATCAGATTTTTTTTAATAAAATGCGTTTGGAGTAAAAAATCTATCTAAAGATAGTTTTCTATGTAAGATACATTATTAATTTAGTTTATTCAACATGAAATGGAGCTTAGTTATATAGCATAAGGCTGTATATTCTGAAATATTTACATTTTTTGTAAACTCATTCCATGAATCTAAGCTCTGCAAGCTAAATAGGAAACCTTCATTTTGTTTGTAAACAATAATATTAAAGATTCTAACTACTAGCAAGAATGAGTCCTTACATTTAAAAATCACCTGTCATTTCAGATCCATCATGGCAGCGCCTGTTGCGGGCATCCACTCACCTGCTGCCTACCACTTCCCTTACATTGTTGTGTCATTGCCGTATCACCAGCCATCCCATTAAAAGTGAATGGGACTGTTGGTGAGTCAACAGCGGGTCAGAGAAGGAGCTGCTGCAGGAGATAGATGACAGTTGCTCTTTAAAAATTATGATTTAAATTGAGCTGATTTAAATCAAGCCTTTTTACTAGTGATTTAAATCATGATTTCAATCGTGATTTAAATAAAATCCACTCTGCTTATGAATGTGGGGCATAGTTACTAAACAGGATTTTTGTATGCATAATGGTAATTTAGACTGTCATTTTTCCATACCAATCAGTCATTTCATTATCTTTTCTTTCCAACTTGAATAATAGTAGAACAACATCCATGTTACTCTAAAAATGAAGGGTTTCCATCTAAGGAGGAAAAAAAAGCTTGGGGAGTGTACTAAAGACAAATGAACTGAAGACCAACCATGAATTCTGTGATGTCAACATACAAGAACATTTCTTTAATATCAAGTTTTTAAAAATTAAAGTAATTTAAAACAGAGGACATAATGCTGTAAACACAAATAAATTCAGCTGGGAATTTTATGTAATAATACAGTGCCTATTAGCATACATTCAATTGGGAGTTTTCTTGTTATGGTTTGATACTTACCAACAGAGACTGGTGAGACTTGGAGAGTTTAGAAAAAAATGTATTGTATAATTGCTGTAGAATGAACTATATCCATGGTATCATCACTGTATCTAAGAGATTTTACTGTCTGTAAAAATTGGGTAAGTAAATGACAAGCCCGCAAAGACTCTGGCTACAAAGGAAGAAATAGTATAATTTATGTTTGCAGGAAAGATTGGCTGATATCCTGCTTTATCTAAAATACTTGGTAGATAAAATAGGCAAGGAGCCAGTAATTCTGCTCAGTAAGAATATTCTAGAACAGAGGTGTCAACCTCATGGCGCGTGGGCCGGATGTGTCATGCGCTTGCCATGCCCATCGACGTTTAGGAAAGGGGGAAAAAATGTGATATGTCATGTGTCGACATGTTGTCATGAGTTTGACATCCCTGCTCTAGAAGCATCTAACTGTGCAATTCAAGAAATAACATTTAGACATTTTAGAAGCTGAAATCAAAGTTTTTCTCATTTACATTACTCAGAAATATTACCTTCTCTATACTGAAAGAAAATTGGATGAACAATTTGAATGGACAACCGCTGAAAGTCTCAATACAAGGATACATTAGAAATGGTTTCAAAAAGTCATAAATACTATAACTCAAATCCTAGAGAGTGGTCTGTCAAGAAAAAAAGTACTACTGTACAAATTTTCAACTATAGGAGTGAGTTGGACCATTAATGTAGGAAACTCTAGCTATACGAAATGAAGAGAAAATGCAGAAAGTTGCAGAAAATATAGTATAAAATACGAACGCACAAACCTTCCATATAAGACAAGATAGGATATTAATAGGATATTAATTTGGGAATGGGATAAAATCAACACGTTTGTACAGTTCTATTGCTAGCCAAGATGATAAGAATATCAGTTAACTGGACCAAAGTTAGATTAATGGTATCATCTGGAATTCCCAAAATTAAACCTTTCTGAGATCTGATTAGGAAGATTCATTCAGAAAATGGTTAAATTAAGAAAGCAAGAATTTTGTTACAGTCTCCACGTTCTGCTTCTTTTTCTTTGTATGCTTCTTAGGAGGACCAGAATGAAGTAGGAGGGAGCTCTCTCACTGTACTGTAAAACTTTTTCCTTGTACCATTTTAACTCATTGGCTTCTTGGATGGTTTATTTTTGGACACATGTCTATCAGTCTTCAATAAAACTAGTAGATCCTTATTTAGAAATAGCCTGAGTGACAGATTACCTATGTAGAGCATTTTCACACTGGTGATTTATCACTAAGGCCATTTAAATCCTCTGCACCAGGCACCGAAATTCAGTGCCCAAGCCAGGCCCCACCTCAGTCTAAAGAGCATAAATGATGATAGTCTTTCCTCTGCTTATGTTGGGAGAAAGTGGAAACAAAGCCAGGGTTCTAATTTTTGCCCTTAAATTGTCCCACCATTAAGCTATAAAATCAGAACCATTCATAAGTCTTGTTACTGAAGCAGATTAAAGCTTGGCCATCATGGCATCAAAAATCATGCTAGCATATTGTTTTTCTACTCATGTACATTAACTCAGCTATAAGAAAGAGCCCTCAGTACTGTTTGATCTTCCAGGCAACATTATTTTGGAAAGTACATGTAAAAATGTGACCAAAGAAAACTCCACAATTTCTTTAACCTACCAACTTCTTGTTTTCTATCACATTGTTATCAAAAATGTTCCTACTATCAATGAATTTAGGTGAAGTTGAATCTGTTAATCATGTTGTTCTGTGCTCCCTTTTTCTAATAAGAACTGCTGTGCTTAATTAAGCCAGTTCAATAAATTGGTACCCTGTTTCCCCCCAAAATAAGACATCCCCTGATAATAAGCCCAATCGGGCTTTGGAGTGCATGTCAGTAAGGCCAAGTGCTTATTTCAGAGTTCAAAAAAATATAAGACAGGGTCTTGTTTTTGGGGAAACATGGTAGATAAGTAGATGACTTCCAGCAGAGAAATATAAGAATACTTCCAGCAGCATGACTAAGTTCCCTGCTATTGTTTATATTATACAGTTAGAGGGCTCAGGAATTAACTGTTTTTTTCCAAATTTATCTTGATTGAAGTAAATATTGTTGAATGTTTTGGCATACATTTTTACATGTACATATGTATATAATTTATTACTATTGCTAAAATAATTGTAATAAACCTGCTATAAATTTCAGTATGTAGATGATATGATATCAGGTAAATACAGTTGATTTCAAAAGTTGATTATTATTTCATCTTAAAAATATAGCTGGGCAGCTTTCAAATTGACAAAGCCAGCAAAAATTTAAGAACATCAACATCAACTTAAGGGGATGAATCAAGAAGACGTAAGGTCTTCTGATCATACAAATGGGAAGAGCTGAAATGAGCAAGATATTTGAAAATGAGCATAACACACAAAAAAGAACTGATGAAAATGATGGACTACTGAGGATTTAAGATATGTCTAAGCAAGGCTATTTTTTGTTCTTAAATCCCTCAAAAGCAGCCTGAAACCATCTTACAATTATCTTCCCTTCTACCAGTCTGAAAATATGAGAAGATGCAAATGAATAATTAATGAATCAAAGCATCCTATTTCTACATAACAGAAAAGTGCATGAGAAAAATGGGGTTCCCATGTTCCTGAGCTACTCCTGCTTCGGAAACAAATACAAAAATAAAAACCAAACCAAACAGCTCCAACTATACATAGTACGGTAAAAAACAATATGAAGTGATAGTACCCCCATTTTTATTGTTGAAAAAAAAGTCAATATGATTAGTTGCGACTGTATAAGTAACTATAACTTCAGGGAGCTATTGTACTGGTCTTTGATTATAATAAATATTGGATTTGATTTGAAGTCCAGAAAGCTTAGTTATTATGGATAAAATAGTATAAAAATAATTAGAAAAGAGCAACAACCAAATAGCAATAATAAAAATAGAATATTACAAGAAGGAAATAAGTCATAATCAAAGACCAAAATATCCTATACAGGTAATAGATCACCAAATCCTACCCTAAGGCTTCTTTAAAGGTCCTAGATTTTTAAAAACAGATTATATAAGAACACAGCATGGTTTGGACTACATCAACTTCACTAAATCCTATTCCATAGGGCAGGCACACAGAGAGTGCATCCGCTACAGATGGAATATATGATGTATTGTTTTGGAGGGAAATGCCTTCTTGTATCTGAAGCAGAAAATTTATGTTATATCACAATCTACTCCATCTGGCATGTATGATGCTCTGAAAAGAACCATTATCATTAAGTGCCCATGAAGTTAATGCCATAAGAGGGAAGGTACTGTTTTTTAAAAATATTTCTTGCAATTTTACAAATTATTGTTCATGTTATTTATAAGTTGCCTTGATAGCATAACTACTTTAAAAGTTATCATACAAGCATCAGTAATTCTGACAGAAAAAATAAGTACTAGAATTAGATAGTCATACTAGGCTATGATGAATTAAAGGTTAGAGGAAAGGAACAAAAAGAAATAAAACCCTCCAAAATTGTACATCTGAGTACATAATAGCAATAGTAATAGCACTTTAACTTATATACTGCTTCACAGTGCTTTACAGCCCTAAGTGTTTTACAGAGTCAGCATATTGCCCTCAACAATTTGGGTCCTCAGTTTACCGACCTTGGAAGGATGGAAGGCTGAGTCAACCTTGAGTTGGTAAGAATCAAACTGCTGGCAGCCGGCAGTCAGAAGAAATAGCCTACAGTACTTCATTCTAACCACTGCGCCACCATGGCTCTTACTCTTTTGTTATTTATTGCTTGCTTACTTAATTTATTTATTTATAAGCTGCAAAATCATAAGGGATTCAGCAATATGCAAAAGATTAAAAATAAGTTGATAAAAACAAGAAAAAGATGTATAACAAAAATATTACACTGGGCAAATAATAAGAATTAAAATATCACATTGTTTACAATTCATGCTGATACAAAAATCATCCTCAAGGTGTGTTGAAATAACAGGTTTTTAAAAACCTTCCTAAAACACAGTTAAGACTGCAGATAGTGACTAGCAGAGCTAGTTGGCAACTGACAGAAAGTGAGAAGAGGCTGGGAAAAATAAAACATTTTATTTCATGAAACATTTTCTCCTTGTAAATAAGCAAATTAATTTTAAAGCGAATTAGTTAAATTGTACTTCAAATGTAATTGTATGAAATTTTTATGTATTGAAATATATAAAATAAGAGATTATTTCTTAAAATAACTTTGTATACATTCAGCGTTTAAATCTGAAGTATTGTACAGATTGCTGCAATTTTGTTTCAGAACTATTACTTTTCATTTTCTGCTGTGGTTTGTAAACTATTTGCATCTGTTTTTGTTAACATTTCCCTAAAATTGTGATACTCTTCCTTAGGGAAGAACAGTTAACAACTCTGTGTATTGGTTTCACACTGCCAAAATCCAAGCTCTGTATCAAAATTTTCTTCATTTTAATTCCAATTTTGCATATCCTTAAGAGTTGTCCATACCAATATCAGAGAAGGACGCCAAGAGAAAACAAGACTCAATAACTAAAATGTATGAACGTTTGATATTTCAACAAATATACAATTAATGTACCGGTATATCTTATTACAACAGGGGTGTCAAACTCAGTTTTATTGAGGGCCGCATCAGGATTATGGTTGACTTCGGGGGGGGGAGGGGGGAGGGATACACGTGTGTGTGTGTGGGCATGGCCAGTTCCCATTGCCGCTGTGCTCGCTCTCCTTGGCCAGGTTACTCATGGTGTGTGCAGGAGGGCAAAGTGTGTGGGTCAAAGGGAGCCCTACTCCATCTCTTTATGAGAAGACCTGGCTTTGTAACCAAAGTATCCTCAGTGATAGGATGAGAGACCACCAGGAGAGGTCAGGAGGGGAAAAGGGGATAGGAAAAGGTAGCAGATGCTGGTGGCCAAGTGTTAAGGCAGGATTTACCTTCACTCTCATTATAATCTTCCTTTTTTCCTTCCAGCTTCATTTTTTCTTTCTTCTTCCTTCCCCTTTTTCCTTCCTTGCTCTCTTCCCCTCTTTCCTTGTCCTGTTTTCTGCACTGGAAATAGCTGTTTGCAACACACAAGGAAGGGATACTTTCCTAAGAGCTCACAATTCAAGAATACCAATGTGCACATGAGGTATCAGGGTGGGGAAGGCCATGGGGGGCTTAGTAATAGAACAGGCTCTCAAGACCTCCCTGACCCACTAAGATACCTCATGCTTCTCCCTCCCTTCCTGCCACAAGGACTCACCTTGCAAACATCTGTCTCCTCGTTTTGTTTCTCTGTTTTTTTGCCTTTACTTTGAGGAAGGAAGAGGAGAGTTGGCTGGGAATGTCTTTCATGCTGAGAATGGATGCTCCTGGATGCTAAAATATCGCACAGATTCAGGCACCCATCCTCTTTTGCAGAGTCAGGGACCCAGAAACTTTCATTCTTGGTGCGAGAAGTGTTTGCTGGTCTCATGCTCCTCCCTTCCCAACTACTTTCCACTTAATTACTTAATGAAACCTCATTGTCCCACAAAGCACACTTGCATGCAAATGGGGCAAAACAGAGAGAGAGAAAGAAAGCAATCCAATTGTGTGCGTGTTTATGGGAGAGATCGATCCGTACAGGGCACCCAAGCTGCTGGCAGTGACGTGGGTGACAGGAGCCACGTGAGCAGTGAGGTGGAGTGGTGGTGGAGTATGAAGCAAGGCGGGGGGGTACAGAGCTGTCCCCCTCGCCCCGCACTGGCTTACCTGAGTGCCCTGCCAGCCAGGCACTGAAGCGCCATAACTGCTACTGCAGCAAGGCAGAGAGGGGGTCTCTCTCTCTCTCTCTCTCTCTCTCTCTCTCTCTCTCTCTCTCTCTCTCTCTCTCTGTGTGTGTGTCTGTGTGTGTACATGAGAGAGCAAGCATGCGATCCTTGCTTTAGTCGGGGCATTGAAGCTGCTGGCAGCGGCAGGGGGGAAGAGCCAACTGAGCAGTCGTTTTTCTCGTCCTCCCCACTCAAGCAGCGCAGACTCAAAGCAACAACAGGGCCTCTCATTTTTCTCCCACCGCAGCAAACTCCAGCTTCAGTCAGGGCATTTAAGCTGTTGGAGGTGGCAGCCACCTAATGATTGCCCCTTCCCCAACCATCCAGCACCACCTGACCTGTTTCTTGCTGGCTGGCACAAAACCTCGCTGTTCTTTTCATCCTCCCTGTCCAAGTGGTAGTGGGCTCCAAACCCATTTATTTAAACAAGCCGGGCTGGCTTAAGATGAAATTTTTAACTGTTTTTAAATGTTTTAAACGTTTTAATTGGTAAATGAGTTTTAATTGGGCCAAATTTATATATCTTTTAATTGTTTTTAATATTTGTTCTGCATGTTTTTTAATCTGGCTGTACACCGCCCTGAGTCCTCAGGGAGAAGGGCGGTATAGAAATCCAATATAAAATAAAATAAAAATAAAAGGACAGGGTCTCATTCCTGCTCCGGCGCAGCGAATTCTGGCAGGATGGATGCGGGTGTGAAGGGCCTGGCCCCACAGTGCTTCCTCGCTCAGTTGAAGGCTTCATTCAACCTTCAAACAGTAAGACTGGCCCACGTAAGTGAGCAGCGCACCAGGGCCATGGATGGCGTTGGTTCCTGCACCCAGCTGATTCAGATTCCACGGCCAGCCTTACTGTTTGAAGGCTGAATGAAGCCTTGAGTGGGGAGGATGAGGAGAAAAACAGCTGCTCAGTTGGCTCTCCCCCCACCCCCACCGCTGCTGCCAGCAGCTTGAATGCCCCGACTGAAGCAGGGATTGCACTCTCTCTCTCTCATACACACACACACAGAATTTGAAGAGACTCTCTCCTCTGTGTGTGTGTGTGTGGTGGCAGTTGCAGCGCTTCAATGCCTGGCTGGCAGGGCACTTAGGTAAGCCAGTACAGGGCGTGGGGGAGGAACCCCCTCTGCCTCACTTTGTGGCCATCGCACTAGTGCGTTGGTCAGCTTTCTGCTAAGTTACAGCACCCCAGCTTACCTGTGGGCCTTTCAGCCAGGCCAAACCCTCACTCCACCCCACCCGCCACCCAGGGCAGCCATATCCCTTCATTAATCTTTCCAGCTCTTTTCACCACCGCCACTTCTCACGAAAAAAAAAATTATCACGAGGTTAGGTCTGAACTATTTTTTTACTGTAATCCCACAGATTACTTTAGTTGTTCTGCACATGGTGACAGAGAACTGGGCCTGCGTGCACGCCCGTTGGGATGGCTGGAGCTGGGCTAAAGTGAGGCAGGCAGGACCCTTAGTTTCCAGGATGGCCACGCGGGCCTTGAGTTTGATACGCCTGTATTACAATATAACAAATACTAAAATTTCCCATCTGCAGGAAAGTTCATAAAGGTTTGTATCCAAAGCTGTTTTAAAATATTCCAAATGGGCTTTTTCCATTTGACATGGCTTCCAAATATATACATATTTCCAAAACCCTGAGATATGTTGTAGCTTACCAAGATATTATTTTTTTCATGAGTATTCAGTAGAATTCTTTCTAACATTAAGACTATCAGTTTTAAGCCACTCTTCATAATGTCTCTTTCTTTCCCTTTTATACTAGGTGAAGACACAATGCCATTTATCCAAAACTAAAGCATTTTTATGTAAACTATTGAGCGTTAGCCATATTAAGCACGGTGTGCTTTATTTCTAAGAAAATATATAATGGAATGTTTATTATATCATAAATGCAAACTAATAAAATTTTAAATTCAATTAAATCAGTAACAGGAAAAATATTTGAGCTCGATAAGCATTGCACATATTTAATCTGTCCCCTAACTTTTCATGCCAAGTCCACTAGGAAAAGCAAAAGAAAAAAAAAGTTTTAAATTTTGTAAAGATTTTAGATTTCTTTGGCCCTTCCACATGGAATCTCCATAGGAATGTGTGGGTATGACCACCAACCCACTTGTGCCAGGAGAGGAAGCATGCTGTTGGTCCTGTCGCCCCGATTATTACAGATGGTGGGATCCAGGAGAAGAGCCTTCTCTACTGTTGCTCCTGCACTCTGGAACATTTTGCCCCCCAATGTAAGTTGGCTCCAACCCTTCTATCCTTTGGTTTGGGTCCCAATGGGGAAAGAGTACAGTGCTTGATTGAGATTCCCCTCTCACCCCATTCTTCCCTGGTTCTCCTCATGTGTCCTTAGATTTTAATTTTAGTTTAAATTTATTTATGTTTTAATGTATATGTACAGATATATTTTTATGATTGTAAGCCGCCTAGAGTTACTCTATGGTAAGATGGGCAGCCAATAAATTTTATGAATAAATAAATTTTCTGTACATTCCTATTCCTTTTAGATTAACAAAGGTGTAAATTAGGATCTGAAATGTTCAGTTTATTGAATGTATTTTACTTCATGTTGCATATCTTATGATAACAATATTCACATTAATTTAAATATAAATTATCCTAGAATAATGGGTTACAATTCAGTTTTTCCATTAAAAAAATAATCTCATGAGTATAAACAGTGTACTTGCCACATGGTGTATATTGATCTGTGGGTCCACGCGACTCTTTATTTGCATTCATACCTGTGCAGTGCAAAAAGTTCAAATTAAACATTTCACATTTCATCAAACATCCTATGTTCTCTGCCCCATGGGGATAAATGCAGGGTTTTTTCCCCTGTAAAACCATTAGATACTCTTCCTGTCTATAAATCTGCAATTTACTCCAATCTTCTTTTCAATACTAAAGACTTATTGGTGACTGTACGAGATTTACATTTTTAAAAAGCCTGTGATGTATTTCAAATATGTAAGGCAAAAAGTGTATGCTTAGGCTTCTTTAGAAGTGGGAAATAATCAGCCGGAATCCAGTATTTGGAAGGAACTTTTGTGCCCAAATGGTTCACTAGACAAGGTGCAACACATCACAATTCTCATACCTTCACCCTTGCTATCAATACTTGCACACCACAACACTCTCTCCCTGCTATTCCTAATACAGATGGAAGGCAGGAAACAGAAACGACGTTTTGCATGTAGTAGACATAGTAGAAGTTCTCCGTTTTTAATCCCATCAACTCTCACCAGTATTATTTCAGGAAAAGAAAACCCTCTCCTGAATGATTTGACCTCAAAATCAAGGGCATACCGTTAAGCTCACCCAGTGTTTTTAGGCATTTTCAGGCGGCCAGATTGCCTACCTCGCAAGCATGTTGTGAGGAAAAAACGAACTCTTTCCCTGACCCTGGAAGGGCGGACTCCCACGGGTGACAAAATAACGAGGAAACGGGAGGGGCTGCTTCTCGCTCTACCGTATTTATAAGCTTTATTGTGAATTACTGTTATCCTCTGACCGGCAAAAAGCGTACCAAGGATCCCTGGAGGCAAACGCATTCGCTCACACGCTCACCGACCTCCACCGCCGCTGCCGTCGTCGCCGCGCTTGGGGTCGGGGAAGAGGGGGCAGAACCTCTCGCGCTCAGTGCCTTCCCGCCGGCCGGGAAGTTCGAAGCGAAACGACGAGTCGCGCAAGCTGCAACAACAAACAATCCCTGCTGCTATAGCAACACAAAACGTTCCGCCGCCCGTTGCCGCTCGCTCCTCGCTGGCTGGCTGTTGCTCTGGCGGTCCCGGGAGCGCGCGGAATGAAAAATGCGGAGATTACAGAGAGGCGGAGCTAATTGCCTCCCTTCAGCCAATCGGAAGGCGAACCGACGCCGGTGATTGCTGCCTGCTTGGCCAAAGAAACGGCGGTGGGAGCTTATCCGCGAGGTGAGCCGTGTTTGCCCTTCCTCCCTTCAGACCGCTCAAGGGCCGTTGAGTCGCCTTTCTCTTGGCTCTTTAGCGTAACCCTCGTTTTACAGGCTTTTTCTAGCCGCTGAAAGACTTAACCGTAGTTTTGCCTGGGAAACTGAGCATCCTGGTCAAAGCCAAGTCCACAAATACGAGATAATTTCTGGAAGCCTACATGGCAAATCAGTAAAGTGTACTACCACTATCACTAATGATATTACCTCGTCTGGTAATGAAATGTCTGCAAGAAAACAACCAGATTCAGGGTGCACTGAATCGGTGTTTTTGTTTATTTACATACTATAAATATGTATTCTGAGGAAGATTTTTTAATGAAGGTGCTTGTTAAAGTTGAGACCTCAATGGAATATATTGAGAAAAAGCATTTCTGCCATACAACCTTTGTGACTTTGTGCCACATATATAATTGTATGTTTGTCAGTAAACATCAAACTCCCTTAACAAATTCTCTTAAGGCTGCATTATTTTTACTTTGCAAGGCAACAAACTTTGTCAAAGGTTGTTCCCTGGGATTTCCTGTAATGCCAGAGAAAGAAATAGGAGAACTACAATTATAACAATCTTTTAGTGTTTGTTGACTCAACAATTCATTTTCAAGAATTAGTTTAAAAATAGTGAAAATTGGATGATTAGGATATTATTGTAAAAGTTAGGGGTGAGCTGTATAAGACTGTTCATTTTTTTAAAAAAAATATTTTTATTTTATTGAAAAAAGTTAAAATACAAAATGCCAAATTTTGTTTTAAAAAATGAAGAAAGATGAAGGGAAAAAACAGAACAAACAAGACATTAAAAAGAAAAAAGTGGATTAAATTGTTGAGTTTGGGGACTCCTGATAATTCAATATTGGAATGGTAGTCTATAGGCATAGCTTCTTGAGAGGCTGGCTAAGAATCAGAACCTATCCTGCAATATTTCAGATGATCCAAAAATGTACTGTTGCTGATGTTACTGAAAGTTACTGAGATATCTAATGATTCTACATGATATCTAGTTATTGTAGAGAAACATTAGTAATATCCTCTAAAACAGTTGTGTGTTGGATTTACAGTTAACCTAGTTTAAGCAGAGGAATCTGAAACAATCTAATGAAAACACTTTGTTTAATTAATTAATATATGTCAAAAAGCTAATTTGTAATATAGTTAAGGTCATAGAGGTATTTATTTATTCATTCATTCATTCATTCATTCATTCATTCATTCATTCATTTAATATTTGTTTATTTATCAAACTTGTATGCCACATATCTAGCCCAAAGTGACTCTGGGTGGCTTGCAGGCATTGAATAAATGCACAATAAAACAACCAATAAAGATCTTTCATTTAAAGATTCAGTTAAATTAAAATTAAGAAGGATGGAGATAGAGGGAGCAAAGTGTAAACAAGAAGTGGGGTGTTCTCTACTCGATTACACACCTCGAAAGTGCCACACACCATTAGGACCCCAGGCTAGTTGGCTTAATCATGTCTTCAAGGCCTTTTGGAAGATCAAAAGGGTGGGATTGGATCTTCTGGCTTCTTTTCAAGGGTAGTCCCATATAGAATGAATTGCAGTAATCTAAGCATGAGATGACTAGGATTTGCGTGATTGAATGCAGATTGCGACCTGGGTCTCTCTGGTTGTCTCAGCACAACCTCATCCAGAATTTAAGATGAAGACAAGCTGAAGAAGTGTTGTAATGTTGTGAACTAGACATGTGGTGCCTTAGCTATTGTATTACAATTATTTTTAACTAGCTGAATACCTGTGCTCCGCTACGGAACTATATGATCAGGCTTGATAAATTGACACAGCTTGAAAATTAATGAGTAGTTCCTCAGCCTTGCCCCACAGAAGCCTATCCTATCCTATCCCTCTTCTCTCCCTCAGGCTTGCTCCACAGAAATGTCTCCTATCTTATCCCCTTGTCTCCCTCAGGCTTGCCCCACAGAAGCCTCTCCTCTCCTCTCCCCTTCTCTCCCTCAGCCTTGCCCCATAGAAGCCTCTCCTCTCCTATCTCCTCTCTTCAGAGTTATTTTCAGGCTGGGACGGGAGTAGAACATCTAACTAATTAGAATCAGAGCGTGTTAATAATAATAATGTAAGAAATATTAATGATCTGATGGTCATTTTGAAAAATCCTTCCTTAGCGAGTACCTAAAAGCCAAGAGAAACATACATGCTAAATTTCAAGTTTGTAGGCTTTGCGGTTCTGGAGATTTCGTGATCTCAGCGTGAGTGGTTTTTTTTTTTTTTTAATTGCAAAAGTTCTACAATTATATTTTCACCCCTTTCCCCCCCCAACCCACCCCAAACTTCCCAACCTCCCTAACCCACCCTAACCCTCCCCTCCCCCCAGACTTCCGCACAATATACTCATATATCAAGTAAAAAAAAACAAAAAACCCTCCTTTATATAAAACTTGTATAAAACTTGAACCCCTCCTACCCCCTTATAATTTTTCATCTTCATTACATTAAAATATTTCTATCTTAATATAACATTTTCAAATAAAAGCTATTTGATACTTCCTAGTTTGATATTTGTTCTGAACATAATCTATCCACTTTTTCCATTCCCATTCGTAAGTCTCTTGTGAACAGTCTTTTAAATATGCTGAAATCTTCGCCATCTCTGCAAAACTGGCCATCTTCAAAATCCATTCCTCGATAGTGGGCAAAGCTTCATTCTTCCAGTATTTACCTATCAACAATCTCGCTGCTGTTATCGTGTACAATATCAATTTTGTTTCACCCAATGTAAAACCCTTAACTATACCCAATAAAAACAATTGTGGAGAAAATTGAATTTTTTTCTTCAAAACATTCTACATGACCCACCAAATTTTTATCCAAAAAGCGTTAACTTTCCTACAAGTCCACCAAACATGATAATATGTAGCATCTAAACAATCACATCTCCAACATTTTGGCTGAACATTAGGGTACATACACGACAATTTTTTGGGGTCTAAATGCCATCTATAAAACATTTTATAGAAATTTTCCCTCAAGTTCTGCGACTGTGTGAATTTAACATTCTGAACCCAAATTTTTTCCCATGTTTCCAACATCACTGGTTCCTCAAAATTTTGTGCCCACTTAATCATACAATCTTTAACCAATTCAGTTTCTGAATCCCTTTCTAACAAAACATTATAAAGCCTTTTAATATGCATTGGACCTTTCTCTTTTATGTGTCTAACCAATTCTTCCTCATGCAACATAATACCAGTTTTTTGGTCCTCTTTCCATCTCAATTGTAATTGATTATATTGTAACCAAGTTAAGTTAATCCCTTCGTCCAACAGTGTCTGTAATGTCTTCAACTGCCATCTGCCTGCATCTGTAAAAAGAACCTCTTTGTATAACCCCCCCCCCGAGTGACATTATATTTGTATTCCACATAATATGACCAAGATCCAGCCATAGCGGTATTTTATAATCCCATTTGAATCGGTGCTTCTTCCAAACTCTCATCAAAGAGTCTCTAAGTATATGGCTTTTAAATTCTTTATCCACTTTGTTGTCATAAAATAAGTAAGCATGCCATCCAAATTCAAGATCAAAACTTTCTATATTCAGTATTCCAGTCTTTTTCCTTCCAAACCAATCACTTGCTAGAGTCAAAGCTGCTGCTTCATAATATAACTGTAGGTTTGGAAGTTTAAGGCCTCCCCTTTCTGAAACATCTTGCATAATTTTCAATTTCACTCTCGGTTTTTTCTCGTTCCAGACAAACTTATTCACTCCAATTTGCCACACTTTCAGTTGTTTATCACTTTTAAGCACCGGAATCATTTGAAACAGAAAAAGAAATCTTGGCAAAATGTTCATCTTAACTGCTGCTATTCTTCCAAGTAAAGACAGCTGCAGTTTTTTCCAAGTCTCCATATCTTTCTGCACCTCTCGCCACAACACCTCATAATTATTTTGAAACAGTTTCATATTTGATTCTGCAACCTGAACTCCTAGATATTTTACCTTTGGTACAATCTCAAAACCTGCCCTCCTTTCAAGCTCGTGTTTACGATCTTGTGTCATATTTTTAGCTATCATCTTAGTTTTTTTCTGGTTCAGTCTAAAACCTGAAACTTTACCATAGTCTTGTATAATGTCCTTCATCTGGATTATTGATTCCATTGGCTGTGTTAGGGTAACGACCAGATCATCTGCAAATGCCTTTATTCTGTAATCCTCTTGCCTTATCATTATACCTTTCAAGATATTAGAGTCCCGTATTGTATTTAACAAGACTTCTAGTGTTAGAATAAATAGCAATGGGGATAATGGACATCCCTGTCTTGTTCCTTTTTCAATTTTAAACTCTGTTGTCAAACTTCCATTAATAATAATCTGTGCCTTTTGCTCTTGGTAAATTGCTGAAACTGCCTGCATAAATTGGTCCCCAAAGTCCATCTTTTTTAAAGTCTTTAATAGAAAATTCCAATCCACTCTATCAAAGGCCTTTTCCGCATCCAAAAAGACCAGCACTGCAGGTACCTGTTTATTCCTCTCAAGATATTCCAATAAGTCTATTACTTGCCTTACATTATCCTTCATATATCTACCCTCGATAAATCCCGCTTGATCATCATGAATCACCTTTTGGATTACTGGCATCAACCTGTTGGCTAGTACTTTTGCATAAATTTTATAATCAGTATTCAGAAAAGATATTGGTCTATAATTCTCCGGTTTTTTAGGACCTGCTTGCTCTTTTGGTAGCAAAGAAATATAAGCTGTTGTCCATGATGGGGGTATTTTACCCCCTTGTTGAATGTTACTGTCACTGCGTTATTTTATTTACCAGCTGAGCTCATTATTTCTGGACTGTCAGACTCTCCGTAGCTTTGCCAACTTCTTATCAGTAAGCTACATGTTTCCGTATCCACCCACATTCCTTCACTTGCTTCCTTCTCACACTCTTTCCTTTGTTCTCTTTCCAGAAAGGTCTGGCTAAGAGATAGCCGGCCCGAATTACTTTCAAAAATGTAACAATTTACTTTTCTTAGTTAGTGAGGTGTTTTATTTTCTTTATAACAAATAAATGAGTTATTAGAAACCTTTCTCGCGTTTCTTTTCAGATTATTGCAACTTGGAATAAGCCTCGATTCATCTCCTCTAAACCAGGGTAATTAGTCCCAGAGCCAAACATGGGATTAATAAATGCCCTGACATCTGATAGCTCTCGGACGGTTTGATTTATGGATTTTTTCCTTGTTTTGTTATTTCTGATAAGAGCGCATAGGCAATTAGTTTTTTAGCTACTGAGGTACGCTAATTATATTGCTGAGATGCCGAAACAGAAGTAAAACAAATACAAAATGTATTTTGCTGAGAAGGTGGCAGAAAGGAGGTTTCCAGATTTCCAGCCCCTTACTACAGCCACACGCCTGGAACAAGAAAAAGCCGTGGGAACAGAAATGGAGACAGATAAGACAGAAGCTGTTTTTGAAGATGATGATTTACGACTGAGGTCAGTAACATTTTCTTCTGATCTTCCAAGCTCTGAAAAAGTCTTCCCAGAACCTTCTGAATTTGTAATGCTCGATGCAAGGCCAAAGCACACTGCTGAGCAAAATTCTCCCACGCAGAGAGAGAAACAATTCATTATTCTCCTCGAAGCTCTAAGCTCACCCTGGATGAGCTGGCTATGAAAGCCTATCGTGACCGTATAAAACTCTATGAACAGCAGCTATCCCAGGCAAAAATGGCTATATCTATGCTTGAGCAAGATAAGGGAGATAACTTAAATTTTTCAAAAAGCGCCATATTGTCTTCTTGCTCAGAGCCAAAGACACTCCCCCTGGTGGATCCTGTGTCAGGCCAATTAAGGCAAAGAGCACTGCATACGTCACATGAAAGTCTCCCTGATCAAGTTACACATGTCTTACATAACCACTCCTACTCTAAAGCATACAATGCCCCGTATGCAAAGCTGCCCGAAGCTAAAGCTGCAGCACCATCTGCTGGCAAAAGTAATTTACTACAGGAAGCTGAAATGCCACAAGTGTTTCCACAGGCCCGAACTCAAACACCCCCTGGTGGTGTTGGTGTCCTTTTAGATGGAACACAGCAAAGGCAAATGATTGCATCTCCAGCAGGTCATGCCAATATTGCAGCTCAAGCACAAATGGCAACTGGAATACAGCAGATTCCAGTGCATCAGCCACAGCAGCTACAAATGCCTGCATATGTGCCCCAGCCACAAGTGCAAATAGGGCCACCTCCTGGCCCACCTCCAATGGCACAACCAAGACCATTTTTAGGTCCACAACAGGCACAGCAAATACCACAGGCATTTCTGCCAGCACAGCCAGCATACCAAGTACAGGCTCCTTACCAGGCATTTTCTGTCTCTCCACTAACTGGTGAGTCAAAACTAAAAATGTCAGGACACAATTACAAAGCCTGGGTCAGTGAGATTACACTATTGCTTCTTAGAGAAGGCACGCACTGTATGGTATTTAACCCACCTGCTCAACCATGGGACTTTGCAATAAGAGATTTAGAGATAAGGGCTCGCACAACATTATTGATGTCCATGGATACTGAACTGCAGGTCACTTTTCCACCAAACACAACAGCCCGACAAATTTGGGCTGAATTGGAAAATTGCTACAGGCCTATCTCAATTGAATCTTCATGTTTACTCATGTCTGAACTCCACGGTTCGAGATTGAAACCTGGTGAACAAATTGGAGGACATTTGACCAAACTGAAAGGTCTGAGAACAGAATTGAGAGAAAGAGGCCATAACATTGAAGATATTCAAATGATCAGCATCATTATTAACTCTTTGAATTATGAATGGAAAGATGCTGTTACAAAAATTAACCAAGTCCCAATTGCTCAACGCACAGTGGACAATGTCTGTAGACTTTTAATTGAAGAAGAGGCATTCATGTTGGCCACGCCACACTTGAGAGGACCACCCGCATCAAAGGCTCCAGCTAGTCGCCCCTTCCGAGGAAGGACCTACGCTCCAAGGATGCCAAGATGCTACACCTGCAATCGTGTGGGACATGCCACCCGGGATTGTCCCCAACGAGTTCCAGCTCCCGTCACGTACCAGCCCAGAGGAACAGATTCCAGAGGCAGAGGCAGAGGCGGAAGACAAGGTCGTCGTGGTCCCTGGCGTGATCCACAAACTCCACTCGCCACATTGGCTTTAACCAATGATCCACAACCTCAACCAGAGTACGACAGACGACTCCTGTGGACTTTGGACAGTGGTGCAGCATTGCATGTTACCTACAGAAAGGAACTTTTCACAGAAATGCACGAGCCTGAACCAGAACTACGTAAACTTTATTCTTTTTCCAATCATCCTTGTCAGGTCAAAGGAAAAGGAACTGTTTATGTTGAAGAGCTCGATGCATTCATTCCTGATGTTTATTACATACCAACAGCAACCAGTAACTTGCTTAGTCAGTATCACTTATCTAGAATGTTAAAGTTCCAGGTTCACCACCTTGAAAAAGCAAGTTACATAGTTAAAGATGGAGATATTGTTGCTGAAACCATATTAATTGGTGGTGTTTATTACTTAAAGCCAAAGCCTAAAACACAAACACAGGCAAGTATGCAAACTCCAAAAAGGCAGAGCACAGGCCCAGAGAGAGATGCTTCAGTGAGAGATCCTGTTGCTACCCCTAAGGCTCCTAAAGCCAACAAAAATAGAATTGGTAAACAGGTTGCTCAGAGCAAGCCTGAGGTTCCGCATAAAAATGTTAATGTTGAGAATTCACTAACAGGTAAACCTTTGCATTCCAGGTGTATCCACAAATGGCATAGAAGATTGGGGCATGCCAGTTTCCATGTTCTTAGGATGCCGGAGTTCGCAAAAGGTTTGGATCTAAAGGGGTGTAAGGTGTTTTTGGATTGTGCTGTATGCAAGAAGGCCAAATCCAAAGCAGCAGCCATTCCCAAATGCGCTACACGCCTGTCAACACGCATTTTTGATTTGGTTCACATTGACATAGTTGGTCCTTTCCCGCCATCATTTGGTGGTAGAAAATATTTTCTAACAATTGTTGATAATTACTCTAGATATGGATATGTATATCCTATGAAAGAAAAATCAGAGACTTTTCAGATCTTTAAAGACTTTGCAACCCTTGTTTCTACCCAACACCAAGTTCGCATCGCCAGAATCCAGAGTGATCGTGGTGCCGAATTCATGTCTCAGCGTTTCCAGGACTGGATGCGTAAGAATGGAATTATTCATCAGACTTCATCCCCTGATACATTGGCTCACAACGGAGAGGTACTGCAAACCATGATGCGTTGTCTCCTAGAAGACGCCAACCTTGATATGATATACTGGGGTGAAGCTATCAAGTATGCAAATTACATTGTCAACCGTACTTGGAGCAGTGTAACAAATCAGACTCCTTTCTTCATGTTGTATGGCTGCAAGCCCGATCTTAAAAACATTCATATTTTTGGTTCATATGCTATGGTGAACATTCCCTTAGCTCAAAGAAGAAAAGGAAGTCCAGCAGCAAAAAGACTGAGATTTATGGGTATTGATGATAATTCAAAATGGAGCAGATTTATTGACTCTAAACATGCAATTGTGATTTCCCAGTCTGCTGGTTTTGAGGAGGATGTTGACTGGTCCAGGATTCACTCCGGTGATCCTGGAGTTTGTTTTCCTAGAGGTGATACCGCTGGTGCTGCGCAGATTGATGATCACGATTCCACTGGTTCTTCTCAACCCGATGTTCCGTCTTCGCAAGCTGCGGATGCTGACGCTAGCGACAAAGGTGAGGACGAGGACGAAGAAGAAGACTGGACAGTTGTTCCGAGACGTTCCAAGAGGGCCACAAAAGGGATCCCTCCACAACGATATTCTTGGCAACTGACAAAAGCACCCTTGCCTTTGATTTGCAATGTTACACTTCCACCTGATAATTTCACGCAAATCAAGCAGCTCCCTGATTCAGAGCAAGACAAATGGTATGAAGCAATGCAGGTTGAAATGGACAGTCTAAAGAAACTTAAAGTATTTACACCTGCAAAACCTCCAGCAAACAAAAAGGTCATTGGCACTCGATGGGTCTACAGAATCAAAAAGAAACCAAATGGTGAGTCACTGTACAAGGCCAGACTTGTAGCTCAGGGTTCGCTCAATGTTATCCTGAGGACTACACAAATACCTACTCACCCACAGTCAGAACTGAGAGTGTAAAAATTGCTTTAGCAACTGCAACTATCCTTGGTTTAGAAGTTTTCCAGTTTGATGTTGACACGGCTTATCTACATGCAGACCTAGATGAAGAGATCTACGTGAAAAGTCCTCCAGGATTCCGACAGCAAGAAGGGGATACCTGGTTTCTAAACAAAAGTCTCTATGGTCTGAAACAATCTGGTTTAATGTGGTATTTATGTCTTACTGACAAACTAAATTCAATGGGCTTTATTAAGTCCGAAACTGATGAGTGCGTGTTCACAAAAAGATCTAACAATGCATATGAGATAGTTCTTGTTTATGTTGATGATATTGTTTATATTGGTCCAAATAAGCAAATGAGTGAGATTTTTGCCAAAGCTTTGCAGAGATACTTCACATTGAAATCATTAGGTCACATTAGCATTTATTTAGGTGTTCAGATTGAAAAGACACAGAAGGGGTTTAGTCTTTCACAAGAAGATAAAATTGAACAAATTTTGCATCATTGCAACATGAAAGATGCTAACACAACAAAGACACCCATGCAAACAGATTTTCACAACTTGACACAAGAAGAAAGTCCTGAGTTCGAGGATCAAACACTTTATCGTTCAGTCATTGGGTCACTATTGTACATTAGTAGTTGGACCAGACCCGACATTGCACTTAGTGTTAATCTCTTATCTCGACACGTAGGTAAGGCAAAACAGTTTCATTGGACATGTATTAAGAAATTATTGAGATACCTAAAATACACTAAACACATGAAGTTATTGTTAGAACCAACACATACTGATTATGCAGAATTATGTTGTTATGCAGATTCTGATTGGGCAAGTGATAAGAAATCACGCAAAAGTACTTCAGGTTATATGATGTTCTTAAATGGATGTCCTGTTTATTGGCAAGTACGTAAACAGAATTTTGTTTCTTGTTCATCTACTGAAGCTGAATATGCTTGTGTTTCAGATGCATGTAATTCCCTAACTTGGTTTGATGCTTTAGTCACAGATATCTGGACACACCCGATCCGACCGATCACAGTGATGGAAGACAATGAATCGGTGGTTTATATTTCTGAATCTCATTTCACAGGTTCTAGGTCCAGACACATTGACATTCGTTACCAAAACATAAAAAATAGATCTCTAAGTTGTTCCACCATTTCTGCTTGCAAAGTTTTATAATTCACTGCAGTCAAGCCATCCGTTCCAGGAGCTTTAGCTGTTTTTAATTGTTTAATTGCTACTATTATCTCCTCCTCTGTTATAGGATAATTCATTCTTTCCTTTTGTTGGTCAGTAATTTTTGTAACACTTTTATTATTTAAATATTTTTCTATAAGTCCATTCTGCACATCATCTTTAGCATATAGTTTAGTATAATAGTCCACAAAAGCTTCTTTAATTAATTTTTGTTGAAAGATTTCTTTCCCTCCAATATCAATATTATCAATAGTCCGTATACTCTGCTTTTTCCTTAATGTGTAAGCCAACCATCGCCCGGTTTATTGGCATTACAAAATGTATTATGCTTCGCATATTGTAAGTTTGTTGCAACTTGTTCCGCCATAAGCATTTGAAATTGGTCTTTCAAAAGTTTTATAACACCACGTATTCTTTCATCTGTTGGGTTTTTAATAAGTAGCTGTTCTTTGTTCTTTATTTCTACTTCCAATTCAGATCTTTTCTTTTGTCGAATCAATCTATGTTTAGAGTTCATATAAATGAGCACCCCTCTCATATAAGCTTTGCTCGCATCCCACACAATTTCAATTGGGGTACCTTTATTCAAATTTATTTCAAAAAATTCTTTCAAGTGCTTTTTAAGTTCTATTATATTTTTTTCATATCTGAACAAGTTTTCATTCACTCTCCAAGAGCGTCGCTCAGTCTTACCCATCTCGATTTCTATCCATACTGGGCTATGGTCGGACAAAGTTCTTGGGAAAATCTTTGTTCTTTTTGTCTTAACAAGTAAATCATCTGACAACAAAATAAAGTCAATCCTAGAGAAGGATCTATGTCTGTCGGAAAAAAAAGTATAATCCAATTCTTTTGGATTGTGTATTCTCCAAATATCTTTTAATTCCAAGTCTTCTTTCATATCAAAAAAAGTCTGTGGTAGTCTAATCCTGGATTTCGCCAAACTCTTTTTATCTAGTTTAGAATCAATTACTCCATTCCAATCTCCCATAATTAAAATAGATCTATAGTCCCATTGCAGTATTTTAGTATGTAACATTTTATAGAAATGATCCTGTTGTTGGTTGGGAGCATAAATTCCAATCAAAAGAATTTGGCCATTTACTGTAAGCAATTCAATTGCTATAAACCTACCATCTTCATCTGCTTCTATAATTTTAGCTGTTAGTCTTTTGTTTACATAAATAACCACACCATTCCTTTTTTGCAAAGTTGAAGATATAAAATGTGTTCCTAATTTAGAGTTTATCAAGTATTTTTGATCTTGAGTTGTGATATGAGTTTCTTGTAAACAAATTATATCATTATTGAATTGTCTCAAGTATGCAAATAACTTCTTCCTTTTCTGTACTGAGTTCAACCCATTCACATTCCAGGATAAACACTTAATTGTCATCTTTATCTTTCTGAAGCAACGAGCAGAATAACCGAATATCTTCCGGAATCTTCGGTCTTGCTCCCCCCATGGCTTCAGTCTCTTGTGTAGTACTCTTAACTCCCTTTTTATATTGTCTTTCCTGTTGTTGCTTTTCTTTAAGTTGCTTAGATTTTGCACGAGTTATACGCTGATCTTTAACTTCAACCATCCGAGCCGGGTCCAAGATTGGAGAAGATTCTAACAGGGGCTCCTCCAAGAAACCTCCTTCAGCACCCTGCGTTTCCTCTAACTCCACCTGCTTAGACAGTTCTTGCAATTCTTGCTGGAGTTGCTTCTTATCACTCTCCTTAATCTCCAGCACTGTAGATGTATGTGGAGATGGTGTTCTTTCTTTAAAAATAGTAGTATAAAAATGCTCCGCCTTCTCCACAGTATTCAAACGATGTCTTTCTCCCTTATACTTCAAAATTATGCCAGTTGGGGCATCCCACCGGAATGGTATCTCTTGTTTTTGCAGTTCTTTTACTAGAAAGCCAAAATCTTTTCTGGCTTTCAGCATTTTAGGTGGTAGTTCTTTGTAAACTCCAATTTGTGCGCCCCCCACTTGCACAGAGGTGAGAAAAGATTTTTGCAGGATGTCATTTCTTATTGCTCTGTCTGTAAAATATATCACCACATCTCTAGGCAATTGTCTTTGTCTGGCCACCCAGGAATTCACTCTATAAATTTTGTCTATTTTGTAAAAAACCACATCAGGATTAATTTTTAATATCACTGCCAAAGCCTCAGCACAAGTCTGTCTCAAATCCTGTCTGTCATCCTCCCTGATTCCTCGAAGCCTTATAGCAAATTCCATTGCCCTGAATTGCATCATTACAATTTCGTTTTCAACTCTCTGCATTTTATCATCAACATCAGAAATTTTATAATCATTGTCTTTCATCTTAACATTGACTTCTGATTTAAATTCTTCCACTTTAGAGTCCACTTTAATAATAAATTCTGCAAGGCCAGACGCCACATCTGATATTTTTTTAGTCACCTTGCCATAATCCTGTTTCATCATATCTTTGATTTCATTAATTTCCTGCATAATTTCCTGTTGAGATTTTTGAAGTTTATCATCTATTTCCTGTTGAGATTTTTGAAATTTATCATCCAAAACCTGAGATATAAATTCTTTTAAAATTTCAAAGTCAAAGTCTTTTTTCTGAGTTTGTTGGACAGAGGGAGGCTGTGATTCATGTTTGTGTGTGGGGGATCCCCCCCCTGCTGCCTTTCCTTCCTGCTTCTTTGAGGCCATCCTGCCACGTAGGTTGGTTTTTCTGAAAAGGGAAATCCTTTTTCCTTTTCTACCTCCACAAAGGCTTCTAAAAAAGTCCCCCAGGTTTAATCAGATAGAAGCTGAGAGCAAATTCAGATTTTAAAGAAATTTTTTTTCCTCTTCTCCTATTCCTCTATATTACAGGCAGAGTAACTTTGTAACTGATCAAAGTAACTTCACAGAGTCACTTTCACTAGCTCGTTAGCTCAGCTGCTGGGCGCCATTTTTTTTTCAAATCAATTTCACACGATCGTACTTTCTCTTAATTTAAAAAGTCACCAAAGCATCAATACTTGCAGTTTTCAAGTTTGGGGGTTCAAGTTAATACTTCCGCTGATTATTAAGGTTGGTTTCATTCAGATAGGACGTTTGCAGCAGCCAGCTTGTTCTGTGAAGAGCAGAATCGTCCCACGCCGTCCGGAGTCTGGCAAGTTGAAAGGGAGCCGCACCTGTTTCCTTCCCAGCAGCGATTCTCTGGGGGCTCACAGGGCTCAAGCAGTGCCTTGCCTTCTCTCCTCCTGCAATCCTTCGGATTTTTGGAGTTTTCAAGCCGCTTCTGGGTATCGAAGCGGCTCTACAGACAGCGGGGCTGGCGGTCCTTAAAAGGAGACCGTCTTTGCTGGTGGCGAACAAACCGGAAGTCCGGTTTTTGCTTTTATATATATATAATATTTTATTTGATTTATAGGAATTTTATCATGCTATTTTTCTAGTGTATTTCTTGTAAGCTATCCAGAGCTGTTTAAGATGGGCATCCAAAATTTTTTCTAAACTAATAACTAAAATTATTTTTCTTTCAAAACTTGCCAGTTATTGTTCTCTAAGCTTTGTGCACTAAATAATTCTGACTAATTTTTTTAAAAAATATGGAACTTTTATTTCTTTCTCTCTCTCCCTCTCTCTCTCTCTCTCTCTCTCTCTCTCTCTCTCTCTCTCTCTCTTCTGTGTTTCTCTGAAAACATGATCCACCCAATAATAAGTCCAACCCTAATTTTTTGGGGGTGGGCCTAATATTACCCCTACCTTGAAAATAAGCCTGGGGGAATGGGCGTGGCCAGCACGAGTGATGGCGCGGGCATGGGGGGGACAACTGTCCGGCTCCAGCTGCAACCCACTGGCCCCTTGGGGCAGCGCAAATACCGCTTTTGCCCTTCTCTTTCTGGGCGCAACGCTTCTGCTTGTTGGGCCGCTTCCCCAAAGCCAGCAGCTCCATGGCCAGCTGCTTTGCTTTTTCCCTCTTTTTGGGAGGCTTGCGGGTGAATGGGAGGAAAATGGGGAGGGGAATGGGAGGAAAATGGGGAGAGGAATTTTCTTGCTTGTCATCAATTCCTCAAGATCAGCCCAGACTAAGGGTAGGATGGCAGGCAGGAAAATCCTCCTCCCCATTTTCCACATGTTCGCCAAAAAGCCTCCATTCTGAATGCTGAAGGTTTGGAATGGAGGTGACAGTGCCTCCATTGCGTGTCCACCTTACTGAGTCTGGCCTGCTGCACATCAAAAAAAGTAAGACCACCTCAAAAATAAGCCCAAGTGGTTATTTTCAAGTTTAAAAGAAAATAAGACTGTCTAATTTTCTGAGAAACACAGTATATAGAGATAGATAGATAACAGATAAATAGATGATCGATAGATATAGAAATAGATATATAAATATATTGTAATAAGTTATTTTGTTTTATAACATACAAAAATTCTAATTTCAGTTGAACAGTGTGTTGTCTGGGACAAATCATTACAGGAAATAAGGTATTTACAACAATATTCATTGCATTAATATCAATTATATTAATAGTAATAATATTGATGATATTTGTTTAAGCAAGTTAACATATCTTCCTTATATGACTAATCCTTCCATATATTTCCTATTTTGTCAGCTAACCATTGATAAAATAAGTCCCAAGTCAAAAAATATTCAGTTTCTTTCTTTTCCTTAATTTTAAGTGTTAGCTTATCCATTTCTACACATTCTAATATTTTTCTAATCATGTCTTCATCTATCGAGATCTCTTCACTTTTCCATTGTTGTGCTAATACTATTCTCGCTGCAGTCAGTACATATAAAATCAGATATGCATTCCCTTTGTTATACTTGTCTGGTAAAAGGCCCCCCAAAAATGTCACTGGTTTCAAATTGATATATTGTTTTATCATTTTTTCCAGCCATGTATGTATTTCAGTCCAATATTTTTTTGCTTTTTGATATGTGCACCACACGTGATAGTATGAATCAGGTGACTGTGACATTTCCAACATTTCGCAGATTTATCCTTAAACATCTTTGTTAACCTTGAAGGCGGAAAATGCCATCTATAAAACATTTTATAAAGATTTTCTTTGTATGCAGTAGACATTGTTAATTTATAATTTCTATCCCATAATTTTTGCAACTCATCTAACTCAATCAAATAACCAAAGTTTTTAGCCCATTCTATCATTGTCTCTTTTACTTGTTCATCCTCCATTTTAATACTTAAGAAATAATTAGACTTTATTAGTTTTTCATCTGTCCCTGTGATCTAATTCTGTTAATTCTTTATACAAACCATACATTTTAACATTCTTCTCATATCTAGATTGTATCTGCACATATGACCACCATGTTATCTCAATCCCTTGATCACTCAGTTCCTGTTTAGTTTTACGTTAATTTTTTTTAAAAAAAATATTTGTCAAGAACATATTTGGTAATAAGTATAAGCATGGTTTTGATATATAAAATAGATAAAAATAAAAGAAACATTAGGACAGGGACAGTAGGCACACTGGTGCTCTTATGCATGCCCCTTACAGACCTCTTAGGAATGGAGTGAGGTCCACAGTAGACAGTCTTAGGTTAAAATTTTGGGGGTTTGGGGATGAAATCACAGAGTCAGATAGTGCATTCCAGGCATTGACGACTCTGTTGCTGAAGTCATATTTTTTGCAATCGAGTTTGGTGCAGTTTACTTTAAGTTTGTATCTATTGTGTGCTCGTGTATTATTGTGGTTGAAGCTGAAGTAGTTATTTACAGGTAGGACATTGTAGCAGATAATTTTATGAGCTACGCTTAGGTCATACCGAAGGCGGCGTAGTTCTAAGTTTTCTAAGCTCGGAATTTCAAGTCTGGTGGCATAAGGTATTTTGTTGCGAGCAGAGGAGTGGAGGAATCTTCTTGTGAAATATTTCTGGACGTTCAATTGTATTAATGTCCGATATGCAGTGCAGGTTGCAGACAGATGAGCTGTATTCGAGAATTGGTCTAGCAAATGTTTTGTATGTTTTGGTTAATAGTGTGATATTACTGGAGAAGAAGCTATGCAATATTAGGTTTACAACTTTTAATGCCTTTTTGGCGATGTTGTTACAGTGGGATTCGGCACTTAGATCATTAGATATGAGTACTCCAAGGTCCTTCACAGAGTGAGGGTCATCTGCAAGGTCGTGTCCACTCAGCATGTATTTTGTGTTCTGGTTTTTTTTCCAATGTGTCAGACAGAGCATTTGTTGGTTGAGATTTGGAGTTGCCAATTGTTTGACCATTCCGACACAAAGTCGAGGTCTTTTTGAAGGGTAGCAGCATTTTTACATCATCAGCAAAGAGAACGCAGTTGCATATAATATGATCACAAAGCTCATTTATGTATAGTATGAAGAGTGTTGGTCCTAGAACGCTACCTTGTGGAATACCGCTATTAACAGGTGCAGGATTTGATAGGGCACTCCCTATTTTGACCACTTGTTGTCTGTTTGACAGAAATGCAGCCATCCAATTATATAGGGGTCCGGAGATGCCATAGGATTTTAGTTTTAGAAGTAGTTTGTCATGTACCACTGAATTCAAGGCTTTACAGAAATCTATGTAAATTGCGTCTATTGCTTTGCCCTGATCGAGATTTGTAATACATATGTTCTTGCAGTGTAGAAGTTGTAGATTACAAGATAATTTTTTTCTGAAACCAAATTATTTATTAGAGAGTAGGTTGTTTGTTTCTAGGTAGAGGGTAATGGAATGGTTAATGATTGATTCCATGACTTGTCAGGTGATGCAGCATAAAGAGATTGGTCTGTAATTTGCAACTAGGCTGGGATCTCCCTTTTTGAAGATAGGAATGACTGTGGCTAGTGACCATAGTTAGGGTAGGGAGCTGGTCCTGAAGGATTTTTCAAAGATTATGCTTATGTTCCCCCTTTTCATTTGAAATATACACTGCTCAAAAAAATAAAGGGAACACAAGCAGAAGACATCCGAGATCTGAATGAATGAAATAGCCTTATTAAATACTTTGTTTGTTCCCTTTAGTTGTTTGAGCAGTATATAAACTACTGTATGTAAAGAACAAAGTATTTAATAAGGCTATTTCATTCATTCAGATCTCAGATGTCTTCTGCTTGTGTTCCCTTTATTTTTTTGAGCAGTATATTTATATATGGTAACCTCCTTTATATCAATAATATTTGAGTAAATCAGTGCCTTCATTGTGGAAAGCCAGACCTGTATTTTCAAATAATGTTGTTCTTTAATTTTCTCCCATACTAATAATAACGTATTCCTAACATAGTGTCTTTGGAAGTAGCTATGTATTTATTGCCAACCTAATTCGAGATCATGTCTCTCCAAGATCAATAATCTTTTGTTCCTCAAGCCAATCCAAATAAGTATCGAAGCTTGGTAGTACAGTTCCCAATCTGGTAGCCCAAAACCACCTCTATTTTTACAATCTTCAACGTTTTCAAACTTATCTTGCTTTTTTCCCTTGCCAAATATATTTTAATATTGTTTTATTTAATTCTTCAAAAATATTTTCCCCCCAATTTTATTGGTATTATTTGAAATAAACATAATAATCTTGGCAAGATATTCATTTTTATAGTGGCTACTCTTCCGATCAATGCTAATTGTAGATTTTTCCACTTCTCCAAAATCCATTTTAATTTGTTGTGCCAATTTATAATTATTATCTTCTTTAATTGTTACACATCTTGTGAATGTCTTAGGACATTCAAGATGTTGTAGGATGTAGTGCAGACCCATATTAACAGCATCATCTGTTGATCTATTTGCTCGGTATGCAAATTGCAAGGGGTCTAACAGCGGATCTGTGATGGTTTTGAAGTGGGACAGCACTAGCCTTTCAAAGGTTTTCATAACTACAGATTTTAGAGCAACTGGTCTGTAATCATTCAGTTCCTTGATGGTGAGCTTCTTCGGCACTGGGATGATAGTAGAGTGTTTGAAGCAAGAAGGAATATAGCACATCTCTAGCGATTTATTGAAGGTACGGGTGAAGATGGGGGCCAATTGGTCAGCACAGACTTTTAAGCAAGAAGGAGTTATCTTGTCTGGGCCTGGAGCCTCTCCTGGCTTTTGTCTGTGAAATAGGTCTTGCACTTCCTTTTCTGTGATCACTAGGGGTTGTGAACCCAATGGGATGGTGTCAGTTGTAGGAGGCTTGGCTGTTTTTGGTGTGTCTGAGATGGGGGTTGTGGAGATAGGTGGCTGTAGTTTCCTTTCAAACCTGCAGTAAAACAGGTCATTTGCCAGTTGTTGATTTCCTTCAGCCTGGGAAGGAAGTTTGCTATTGGTGATATTTTTAAGAGTTTTCCATATGTTTGCTGGTTCATTTGTTGAGAACTGATTCTTTAACTTTTCAGAGTAGCTTCTTTTTGCTGCTCTGATCTCCCTTGTTAATACATTTCTGGCCTGCTTGTACAGTATTTTATCACCTTTTCTGTAGGCTTCCTCTTTAGATGATGTAGCTGCTTAAGTTTAGCTGTGAACCAAGGTTTGTTGTTACTGTATATTCACAAGTTCTTGGTCAGTACACATAGGTCTTCACAATGGCTATTGCATATAAGGAAAATCTTTATAAAATGTTTTATAGGTGGCATTTGCCACCAGCAAGACTAGCAAAAATATTTAAAAATATATCCACCAAATGTTGGAAATGTAATCAGATCCCAGGTACTTATTATTATATGTGGTGGACAAATATGAAAGCAAGAAAATATTGGATAAAAATACACACATGGCTGGAAAAGATGATTAAGCAGCATATAGATTTAAAGTCAGAAATATTTTTGTTGGGTACAATACCAGAAAGTTATGATAAATTTAATAAATAAAATAAATAAATAAAGGGACTATATACACTGCTCAAAAAAATAAAGGGAACACTTAAACAACACAATGTAACTCCAAGTCAATCACACTTCTGTGAAATCAAACTGTCCACTTAGGTAGCAACACTGATTGACAATCAATTTCACATGCTGTTGTGCAAATGGAATAGACCACAGGTGGGAAAGCATAGGCAGTTAGCAAGACATCCCAATAAAGGAGTGGTTCTGCAGGTGGTGACCACAGACCACCTGTGCAGGTGGGGATTGTGCTTACAGCCCAACACCATGCAGGACGTTTGGCATTTGCCAGAGAACACCAAGATTGGCAACTTCGCCACTGGCGTCCTGTGCTCTTCACAGAGGAAAGCAGGTTCACACTGAGCACATGTGACAGACGTGACAGGGTCTGGAGACGCCATGGAGGACGTTCTTCTGCCTGCAACATCCTCCAGCATGACCGGTTTGGCAGTGGGTCAGTAATGGTGTGGGGTGGCATTTCTTTGGGGGGCCGCACAGCCCTCCATGTGCTCGCCAGAGGTAGCCTGACTGCCATTAGGTACCGAGATGAGATCCTCAGACCCTTTGTGACACCATATGCTGGTGTGGTTGGCCCTGAGTTCCTCCTAATGCACGACAATGCTAGACCTCGTGGCTGGAGTGTGTCAGCAATTCCTGCAAGATGAAGGCATTGATGCTATGGACTGGCCCGCCTGTTCCCCAGACCTGAATCCAATTGAGCACATCTGGGACATCATGTCTCGCTCCATCCACCAACGCCATGTTGCACCAGAGACTGTCCAGGAGTTGGGGGATACTTTAGTCCAGGTGTGGGAGGAGATCCCTCAGGAGACCATCCGCCACCTCATCAGGAGCATGCCCAGGCGTTGTAGGGACGTCATACAGGCACGTGGAGACCACACACACTACTCAGTCTCATTTTGACTTGTTTTACGGACATTACATCAAAGTTGGATCAGCCTGTAGTGTTCTTTTCCACTTCAATTTTGAGCGTAACTCCACATCCAGACCTCCATGGATTGATAAATTTGATTTCCATTGATAATTTATGTGTGATTTTGTTGTCAGCACATTCAACTATGTAATGCCCTGAGTCTCTGGAGAGGGACGGCATATAAATTTAATAAATAAATAAATAAATAATGAACAAAGTATTTACTAAGAATATTTCATTCATTCAGATCTAGGATGTCTTATTTTTGTGTTCTCTTTATTTTTTTGAGCAGTGTACTTAATGCTACATGTATTGACAGCAGCGAGAATTGTATTTGCACAGTATTGGAAAAATGAGGACCTCCGGTGGCACCGCCGATGTTGCTGGATGCTCTCTTTCGGAGCACCAGCAGTGTGATCTTGTAATCTTGACAGCACAAACCAGCTGTCTGGCGGCTGGAAAATTTTTCCCCTGGGAGAAGAGGGAAAGGAGAGCAATCAGATGGGGGTAGAGCTCCCCGAAAGCCCCTGAAATAGTTTTGGGGGCTTGGAGGGTGAGAGCTCCCCAGGAAGTCCGGTGAAACTCCGAGATCTAGGGCGCTTCTGCTTTAAGCAGAAAAAAACGTCGCGACCACTTCTGCAATCTTTATTGAGATCTAAGTTGATTATCTATGCAGATGGAGTGAAGACAGAAGAACAGACAATCGCAAGTAACAAACCCTTAATTCCATGTTTAAATTGCTACTTTTTGAAGCTGCTTAAAGAAGTGAAAAAAATAGCGCTTGTGCTTAATAGGGTGTGAAAGTGAAAGTTAACTCTCGATAAAGCTGTTAACACCCAGCATTGTTCAAGGCGGATGGATAAAAAAAAATGGCTGGCTTTTTTGAAAGTGATGAAGGCTCAATATTACAAACATCAGTAAATACATAAATACTGATTGTGGGTCTCTTTAAAGAAATTTTAGAATCTTTTACCTCCATGTTGGAAAGAATGGAAGGATTCAACAAGGATTTTATTCAAGTTCGAAACAAAGTTACAAGTGAAGATACTGTATCGATATTTCAGTTGCCAAATAATACTGAGTTGCTGAATGAAGAGGTGGAAGAAACAATCTAGTTTAATGTGCCTTTGGAAAATGGAATTAATGTTTTTCAAATTAAGAAGGAATGGCTGAGAGGTTTGAAGGAGTGTAACCAGGAAATATTGAGAGAGATTTCTCCAGAGGCTTTGATACATTAACTGGAAAATTGTCAGGAGGTGTTGGGATTTCTAATATAAGAAGGAGGATTCGAAGTGGAAATTTACAACTTTTTTACAAAAATGGACTCTCAATCGTAGTCAAAGAAGTGTGTTTACTGAAAGGAATTACTTTGTGAAGAGAACAAGATTGTAAGGTACAGCAACTTCAGCTGAAAACTCAAGAACTTATAAAAATAAAAGAAGATGGAGGAATAAGACTGAAGAAGAAGGTTTGCAAAAAAGTCAGGAAAAAATGGAGAGGGAAAAATTACAATCTTTTTGTCTGGGGAGGATAGTAGTAGTGAAAATGAATGACTATACCTGTATTTAGGGATATGATTTGTTTTGAAATATTATGTTATAGTGTAAATGAATGATTTACTTATATTTAGGGACATGATTTGTCTTGAAAAGTTATATTAAGTAATGTTACGTTTGAATTGTTATGGGCTATTGACCAAACCTTCACTTTTGTCCTGAAGTATATTAACACTAAAGTTATATCTTAAGGAATGCTTTGCTGAAAAATTTATATAAGCTTATAAAGAATGTTTTGTTGAAGAATAAATATAAACTTGTGGGTTATAAGGAAAATATAAGTGGTGCAAGGGTTGAGGGAAGGTTTTCACAATATTTTTTATATATATCAAATAGTGAAGATTTTATTTGATTATAAGCAGTGGATTTATAGAGAATAAAATGAATAAGTTTATGCAAAGCTATTAAGTAACGAATGTTTTTAGGAAGAGTCAATATGAGTTTATGGGGTAAAAAGTAAAAATAAGGTTTTTACAATATAATTTATTTGAGATTGGTTAAAATATTTTGTTAATGTGTTAATATATGTAAGGGTTGGAGATGTGATGGTTAATTGTAATTGGGTTCTGATTGTGCAATGCTGGAAGAAAGAAGACTTGCTTATTATTGAAGAATGGACAAGAATGAAGTTGGATTGATTATTTTCAAGCAATAATTGGTTTAAATAGTTATATTCAGATAGGAACAAGGGGAGTTAAAGTGTAAAAGGGAGATAAATCTATAGATAGTTAGCTTATGTTTTTTTATATATGTTTGTTAAATGCTATATCCTGTATTTGCTCTGGGAAGTTCGGGGGGAGGGAGGGTTGGGGCAGGAGGGGGGAGGAGGGAAGGGAAAATATGTGTAAATTTTTAAAAAACTTTTTAATAAAAAAAGAAAGAAAGAAAAATGAGAACACCCCACCAGATGAAAACATAATTCGAAAAATATTGGACTGTGCAAAGATGGATAGATTGACACTGAAAATAAAAGATAAAGGAGATACAGAGTACTATTTAACATGGAATAGATTTTATCAATGGCTAGAGATAAAGGTAGAAGTTAGGTGAAGAAAGATTATTATTATGTGTAAGTAAAATATGAATGTTGTCTATAACTATAAGTATGCTAGTACAATTAATATGATTATAAATAAGTTAACGTAATTATAAATATTGCTATAATTATTCCATGTATTATCATTATCACTATCAGTACATCTGATATTTTTTTCTTCTGTACAACAAGTCCCTGGACAATACGCTGTCTTCAAAATATTTATATATAAATAGAAAACTTGACTAAAAAAAAATTATTTTTTTAAAATTTCTCTATCTTTACTTTACGTTACTTTATTCAAATTTCTATACCGCCCTTCTCCTTTCGGACTCAGGGCGGTGAACAGCCAAGATAAAAACATCTATACAAAACATCACAGTTAAAAATAAAGTTAAAATAATTTATAAATTTGGCCCATAATTTAAAACTTGTCAATTAAAATCAATATTAAAATTTTAAAACTAACCCTAAAATCAAGACAGACCGGCTAACTGGAAAAAATGAGTTTTTAGGGCCCGACGAAAAATCCGAAGGTCGGAGATCACTCGTATCTCTGGGGGTAGATTGTTCCATAGGGTAGGTGCCACCACAGAGAAGGCTCTCCTCCTGGGGGTCGTCAGCCGGCATTGTCTGGCCGACGGCACCCTGAGGAGGCCCTCTCTGTGGGAGCGAACCGGCAGGTGGGAGGCTATTGGTGGCAGAAGGCGGTCCTGTAAGTACCCTGGCCCTAAGCCATGGAGCGCTTTAAAGGTGATCACCAACACCTTGAAGCGCACCCGGAAGTCCACCGGAAGCCAATGCAGCTCGCGCAGGAGAGGAGTCACATGGGAGCGCCCCGTCGCTCCCATAATCCCACGCGCAGCCGCATTCTGCACCAGTTGGAGCCTCTGGGTGTACCCCAAGGGGAGCCCCATGTAGAGAGCGTTACAATAGTCCAGACGAGAAGTGACGAGTGCTTGAGTGACCGTGCGTAGGGAGTCCCGGTCCAGAAAGGGGCGCAACTGGCGTATCAGGCGAATCTGACAAAAAGCCCCCCTGGCCACGGCTGTCATATGCCCTTCTAAAGACAGCCGCGCATCCAGGAGGACACCCAAGTTGCGGGCCCTCTCCGTGGGGGCCAATGATTCGCCCCCAATAACCAGCGATGGCGTCAGCTGGCTATACCGGGACGCCGGCAGCCACAGCCACTTGGTCTTGGAAGGGTTGAGTCGAAGCCTGTTTCTCCCCATCCAGGCCCGCACGGCCTCCAGGCACTGGGACATCACTTCCAAGGCATCATTGGGATGGTCTGGGGTGGAAATGTACAGCTGAGTATCATCAGCGTACTGATGGAACTCCACCCCAAAACCACGGATGATCTCACCCAGCGGCTTCACATAAATGTTGAACAGGAGGGGCGAGAGGACCGACCCTTGCGGCACCCCACAAACAAGGCGCCTCGGGGTCGACCGCTGCCCCCCTGTCAACACGGATTGTGACCGGTCGGAGAGATAGGAGGAGAACCACCACAAAACGGTGCCCCCCACTCCCAGTCCCTCCAGCCGGCGCAACATGATACCATGGTCGATGGTATCAAAAGCCGCTGAGAGGTCTAATAGGACCAGGATAGAGGAAGAACCCCTATCCCGGGCCCTCCAGAGATCATCCACCAACGCGACCAATGCCGTTTCCGTGCTGTACCCAGGTCTGAAGCCGGACTGGAGCGGATCCAGATAGACAGCTTCATCCAGGTACTGGGGAAGCTGTCGCGCCACCACACTCTCAACAACCTTCGCAATAAAGCGAAGGTTGGAGACTGGACGATAGTTAGCCAAAACAGCCGGATCCAGGGATGGCTTCTTGAGGAGAGGCCTCACCACCGCCTCTTTCAAGGCGGCCGGCAGGACACCCTCGCTCAAAGAAGCATTAATAATCCCCTGGAGCCAGCCTCGTGTAACCTCCCGGGAAGCCAGCACCAACCAGGAGGGACACGGGTCCAATAAACATGTGGTTGCGTTCAGCCGCCCCAAGATCCTGTCCACGTCCTCGGGAGCCACAGGATCGAACTCCTCCCAGATAACACTCTCAAGGCCTGCCTCAGTCGTCTCGTCTGAACTAACCCAGTCGGCGGCCAAGTCTTCCCGAATCTGAGTTATTTTATCATCTAGATACTGTACAAAATCCTCAGCTCGGCCCTGCAAGGGGTCCTCCCGCGCTCCCAGATGGAGGAGGGAGCGAGTCACCCTAAACAGGGCGGCTGGGCGGTTATCTGATGACGCGATAAGAGCGGCAAAATAGCTAGATTTCGCCGCTTTTATCGCCACTAGGTAGGTCTTAATATGAGACCTTACCAGTGTCAAGTCAGACTCGGAACGACTGGCCCTCCAACCGCTCTCTAGGCGTCTTTTCCGGCGCTTCATCACCCTCAGCTCCTTGGAAAACCAAGGAGCTAAGTGAGTTCGGTGCCAGGTCAGAGGCCGCAAAGGCACGACCCGGTCCAAAGCCCCGGCAGCCGCCCTATCCCAGGCGGCCACCAGGTCTTCAGCCGAGTCATGAGCTAGAGTCTCAGGAAATGGCCCAAGCTCCATCTGGAACCTATCAGGGTCCATCAGGCGCCTGGGGCGGAACCACCTGGTCGGTTCCGCCTCCCTGCGACGGGGTACGGCGGTCAGAAAGTCAAATCGAAGGAGCGAGTGGTCAGACCATGACAAGGGTTCAATATCTACATCCCCTATATCAAGGCCACTCAACCACTGACCAGAGATAAAAACTAAGTCCAGAGTGTGTCCCCCCATATGAGTAGGGCCGTGAATTACTTGGGTCAGGTCCATGGCCGTCATGGAAGCCATGAACTCCCGAACTACCTCAGATGTCTCACCGATGGATGGCAGGTTGAAATCCCCCATGACCACAAGTCTGGGGGTATCAGCCGCCACCTCGGCTATAACATTGAGGAGTTCGGGCAGGGTCGTTGCCACGTGGCAGGGAGCCAGGTACGTGATCAACAGACCCATCTGCACCCCACGACCCCACTTCACAAAAAGGGACTCACATCCGGCTATCTGAGGTACAGTGGTCTCCCTCGGATCAAGACCTTCTTTTAAAATGACTGCCACCCCCCCGCCCCTGCCCTGAGCTCTCGGCTGATGAAATGCACGGAAGCTTGATGGGCACATCTCCACGAGGGGAACTCCCCCCTCATGGCCCAACCAGGTCTCCGTGATACCTGCCAGGTCCGCTCCCCCCTCCTGAATAAGATCACAAATGAGGGGGGCTTTATTTACTACAGACCTGGCATTACATAACATCAGCCGAAGACTCGGGCGCTGAGACTCTAAGCAGCCTGGGGAACGGGAAGAGCTAAGGGGACCGGGGCACGCAATTGCTCGGAGATAGCGAGCACATGCCCCCACCACATGATATGGCCCCCTGCTCCCGCCATACCTGCCCCTCCCACTCAGCGTGTTAATAGAGAAGCCCTCACTAGAGGGCATTCTAACAGTCCCCTTTCCCCCAGAGTCCGTACCCCCTACGGCACCATTAATAGCAGCCGGACTGGTCTCCAACCCCCGTGGGTTTTCCCCCAAACCCACATAACCTCCCCCACCCTCAGAACCCCTTAAAAGTCTAATTAAAAAAGTCTTTAAAAAACCCCTCAATCCCCTTTTTGCGACATGCCACCTCTCGGGGTCCCAAGATCCGTCATTAAGGTGGGCCCTCGATAACATAGAGGGCCAGGCCTGCGAGAGGGGGGAATCTCGCAGCACAAGAAGCTTTGCCCTAGAATACATTTTAACATTAGAGTGATAATACAAGTTTGGCCTAGACATGGCCTAGGGGTCTATAATGATGGTTTCAAATGTCCAGGAAGCAAGACTAAGATAATCGGAAGAGTCACCATTACCCTCTCACGGTAATGGGTAGGAGTCCTCACGTTCAGTCCAGCTGGGGGGAACTATCCAACCACCCTCTCACGGTGGTTGGCCATCCTAATCAGGCAAGATGGAAAAAGTCAGAAAAAGTCCAAAACCACCCTCTCACGGTGGTTTGGCGTTCCTGGCCCTGAAAAGATGAGTCCCGTCCGCGGCGAACGTAGTCTGGAGCTGGCTCCATCCATCCTCCCGTAACTGCCTTGTCCTCCATACAGCCAGGAGACAGGACGAAAGACAGAGCCAGGTCCCAAGCTCTGGGGAAGAAAGTCCACATTGGCCGATAGGCCGATAACAGGGCCTAAAAAGGGAGGGGGGGAGGCCATCCATAGCGACCCAATACTTGAGCCGTCCACCAGCCTCTCCAACCCCAGGTCTTTCCACACAAACCCTTAACGTCAGCCATGTATCCTTCAACCCCTGAGCACAATGGGGTTCAACTCCCCCATTTCAATGTCGAGGCTTGATGTTCCTCTCCTCTCCTCCAACGCCAACAACTCTCCAGCTCTCCAGCACCACCGCCCTCGACCTGGTTGCCACGCAGCAGCCTCCATTACCACAGCGTCGTCCTTGGCGCTGGCCACACCCAAGCTTCCAGCGTTCCCCAGCGCCCCCGGAACATCCAAAAGAAACCCCCAGGGGCATCCAGGGTCAGGGGGGAGCTCGCTGGGCATCACCACCGCCGCCGCCACCGCTCTAGCAGCCGCCGCCTCGGTCAAACAGGGAGAAAAACGGCGGAGCCAATGCAGCCGGGCTGTCAGCGTTCAGCCTCGGCGTTCTTACACCCGCGCCGTCTTCCGCTCACTTCTCCCCAGCCACGAGGTTCCGGAGGGCGAAAAAGCCCTCATCAGGCTGGGGAGAGAGTCCTCAAACTGGAAACGGGGTTGCCGATGTTCATGGCAGCCCCAGAAGACCCCTGCCAGTCCACGAGCCACCCATCTCTAGACGCGATCTAGACGGGCGTCGCCATCTTGGGGCATGCGCAAAACTGCATTCCTTGTGATTATCTGGAAGAGAATCACAAGGAATCACAAGGAGAAGCTTCACTGGGAGCATCTCCTTTATTCATCACTTCCGGGTGTTTAAAAAAACCCTAAAATCTTAGTTGATTCAAAGATTTTAATTGTAGTATACCTCCTTCCTTATTAAGAAGCTCTTTATTAGGAATCACATCTTGTTTTTGCTCTACACTTATATTCTCTATCGCGTGTCTGGGTATTGCCCACATTGGTAACTTATAGTTTAATTTATACTGATACTTTTTCCAGACACGCAATAAAGTATTCCTTAATATGTGACTTTTAAAAGCCTTATCCACTTTCTTATCATATAATAAATAAGCATGCCAACCATAAACCAAATCATATCCCTCAATATTCAATATTCTTTCTTCTGTTAAGTTCACTAATTGCTGACAGAGCAGCTGCCTCATAATATAGTCTTAGGTTGGGCATTTTGAGACCTTCTCTTTCACGTATATCCTGCATTATTTTTTGTTTTATTCTTGGTCTCTTCCCTGCCCAGACAAAATTATTAATACCCTTCTGCCATATCTTCAAATTCTCATCTTTTTTAAGTATTGGTATCATTTGAAAAAGAAACAAAATCCTAGGCAAAACATTCATTTTTACTGCTGCTATTCTTCATAACAAGCATAATTGTAATTTTTTCCAGTTTTCCATCTCTCTCTGTATTTTTTGCCACAACGGATCATAATTATGCTTAAATAATTTCGCATTTGATGTCATAATATAGACCCATAAATACTTAACTTTTTTTACAATTTCAAATTCTGTTAGTCTTTCTAATTCATCTTTTTGATTTATAATCATATTTTTAGTAATTATCTTCGTTTTCCCTGCATTTATTTTAAATCTAGATACTTGTCCATATTGATTAATTATGTCCATTAAACCTACAACCGACTGTAATGGTTGGGTTAAAGTAACAATCAAGTTGTCTGCGAATGCTCGTAATTTGTAGTCATACTGCCTAATTTTAATTGCATTTATTTTGTCCGACCCACGTATCTTACTTAACAGAAATTCCAAGGTCAAGATAAACAATAATGAAGACAGAGGTCATCCTTGTCTCGTTCCTTTTTCTATGTTAAAAGTATGTTAAACTACCATTAATTATTATTTGCGCTGTTTGTTTCTGATATGTTGCATTAATAGATTGTGTAAAATATTCTCCAAACTGCATCTTTTCAATTATTTTCAATAAGAATTGCCAGTTCAATCGATCAAATGCTTTCTCTGCATCAAGAAATATCAGCACCGCAGGGATTTGGTTGTTCTTCCCCAAATACTCCAATAGGTTAACAACTTGCCTTACATTACTCTTCATTTGTCTACCATTTATAAAACCAGTTTGATCATTATGAATCATTTGTTGCATGACTGTCATTAACCTATTTGCTAGTATTTTAGCAAAAATCTTGTAATCTGTATTTAAAAGTGATATAGGCCTATAATTTTTTGGCTGAGTATGGTCTTGCTCCTCCTTTGGAATCAGAGAAATATAAGCTGTCCTCCAGGATGGGGGTACAAGTCCTCCCGATTGTATGTTAGTAAATAATTATTTGAGTGGTCCCACCATTTCTGACTGCAAGTGTTTATAATAAGCAGCTGTCAAACCATCCGTCCCAGGAGCTTTACCCACTTTCAACTGCTTAATTGCAAATATAATCTCCTCGGAAGCTATTGGTTGATTTAGACCCTCCCTTTGCTCTTTAGTAATTGTAGGAATATTCTCTTTCGGTAAGTCTCTATCTATATCTATACTTTGAATTTTATCACTAGCATACAACCTCGCATAAAATTCTAAAAATGCTTTTTTAATCATATTTGCTGATAAACCTCTTTACCTTTATATTCTATTTTCTCTATGGTCCGTGACTTTTGTTTTTTCCTTAACAAATATGCCATCCATCTCCCTGGTTTATTAGCATTGCATTAATGCTAATTATATTGCAAATTAGTTGCAACCTGATCTGCCATTAACATATTAAGTTGCCCTCGCAATAAGTTAATTACCTCTTTTTATTTTCTTGTCTACTGGGTTCAATATCAAAGCTTGTTCTTTTTTTAAAATTTCCTCTTCTAAGTCCTTCCTTTTTTTTCCTGTTTACGTCTATGTTTATTATTCAAATATATCAAAATACCTCTCATATATGCTTTACTTGCATCCCAAACCATTTCCATAGATGTATCCTTATGCATATTTATAATGAAAAATTCTCTCATAATTTTTTTACGTTCTTTTACATTTTCCTCATATCTAAACAGATTTTCGTTTACCTCCAAGACCTCTTAGATCCCATTCCATACTCTAATGCCATCCAAACTGGACTATGATCCGTTAAAACTCTTGGGCAGATCTTTGTCTTCTTCATGCCTAGAAAAAAGATCATTAGTAATTAATATAAAATCAATCCTAGAGAAAGATTGATGTCTATCAGAAAAAAAAGTAAAGTCTTTTTCTTCGGGGTTCCTCTCTCGCCAGATATTTCTCAACTCCATATCATCCATCATTTCAAAAAACAATTTTGGCAATCTTGAACGCGTTGAGATATTCTGCAAGAGCCCCTTCTTATCTTTTTTAGTGTCCAAAACTCCATTCTGATCGCCCAGTAAAATACATGATTTATAATCCCATTGTAATAACTTGGAATGTAAAAGCTTATAAAATTTTTCCTGTTGTTGGTTCAGTGCATAGACTCCAATTAAAAGTATTTTTCTCCTTTTATTAAAAGTTCAATTGCTATAAATCTTCCTTGATCATCTGCTTCAATTAATTTGGCAATTAAATCTTTTTTTAGGTATATAACTATACCATTCTTCTTCTCAGGAGCAGATGCAACGAAATGTATACCTAACCTTGCATTTATTAAATATTTTTGATCTTCTAATATGAGTCTCTTGTAAACAAATTACATCATTTTAAAACCGTTTCAAATAATGAAATATTTTTCTCCTCTTTTGTGGTGAATTTAGGCCATTAACATTCCAAGTCAAAAATCTAGTTGCCATTCTTGGCCCCCTGAAGCTTTTGGAGTATCTGCTGGAAATCTCCATGCATTTTACTTTTTGGCCTTGCTCCTCCCACTGCTTCTGTTTTTGTAGCGTCTTGAATCATCTGAAGTTGCTGCACTCTTAATTCTTCTTGACGCTTGGCTGCCGCTCGGGTCTGTCTTTGATCCTTAGGTTCTTCTATCTCCAAAACTTGAACAGTAGTCGAAAGCTGTATTAATTCTTCTTGAGTAATCAAAGCTCCCTTTTGGGCCTGTGCCAACATTTCTTCCTTCTCCCCCTTTCCTGCCCCTTCTGCTTCTGGCTTCTGGGGGCTGTGGGCATCCAGCCTTTAGTACATTGGTGTAAAAATCTCTTGCCTTCCACACTGAGTTAAGACGATATCTTTCTCCTGAATAGTTCACCACTAGTCCAGCTGGAACTTTCCATCTGTACTGTATCTGATGGTTTCTCAGTTCTTCCACCAGAAAGGCATAATCCCTTCTAACTCTCAACATTTTTTGGGGGGGGGGAATCTCTTTCAATATTAAAACATCCTGCCCCTGCACTTGAAGTTTATTTTTAAAAGTGACTTGTAGGATTTCATTGCGTATTCTCCTTGTCCATTGCGTAAAATAGACTACAATGTCTCTTGGTAAATGTTTCTGTCTGGCAACCCATGAATTGACACGATAAATTTTGTCAATTTGCCATTCAAGATTTGCTTTTTGATCTCCCATTATCTGTGCAAATGCTTCTGAAAAGATCTCTCTCAAATTCTCTTGCTTATTTTCTTTGAGGCCTCTTATTCTCAAAGAAAATTCCATATCTCTATATTGTATCATTATCACCTCAGCCTCTGCTCTTTCCATCTTATCCTGGACCTCCACCATTTTGTTTTCCAAGTTCTCATTAGACTGCTTAATTTCTTCCACTTTTTCATCTACTGCTTCAATATGGCCTGCCAGACCTTGAACTGCCATGATAATATCTTCTCTAATTTCTTGATTTTGCTTTTGAATAATCTCTTTAATTTGAACTATCTCCTCAGCAATATCTCGAATTTTATCCTCAAACACCGAAGTAATTTTTTTTCCGTAACAGAGGCTTGTGTTTTAAGGGCTTCCTGCAACATTTCAACTGTTAATATTGTTGGTTCCGTTGGAACAGAGAGAGATTGCAATTTGGACATTTGAGCTGGCGAGCTCCCAGCACTTTTGGGGACTATAGTCTTTATTTGTTTTGAAGCCATTTTTAGTTTCCAATTTGAATTTATTCAGCAGCCAGAACAATAAATCCGCCAAATCCAAAAATTCCCAGTCTTTAAATAATATCAATCCTTTTTTAAAAAAGATCACTGCTGTAGTCTTTTTAGCCTTTAATCTTCTTCTTCTTTTTTTTTTAAAAGCAGAAATCTCTAATTTTGAACAGGGGCTGCCAGCGCTAAACAAAACTTTCCTTTTTAACTTTCGCTTTCACGCCCCATTAAAGCTCAATCGCTATCTTGGTTTCACTTTCTCCCCTTAATAAATCAGAAGGAAGTAATACACATTTGGAGTTAAAGTTCAGTACTTGCAAATCTGATCTCTCCTGAGTTTGCTCAGCCTGCTTCCGAATGATGTTTATTCCAAGTGTTGTTTGCAGGGGTGGTGGCGGCGTCTTCTTCTGCTTAAAGCAGAAACATCCCAGATCCGGAGCTCTGTTGGGCTTCCAGGGAGCTCTCACCCTTTGAGCCCCAGAATTGTTCCTGGGGCTCCTTGGGGAGCTCTACCTACGCCCGTCTGCTCTCTTCCTTCCCTTTTCCCGGGGAGAAAGTTTCCAAGCCGCTAGACAGCTGATTTGCACTGTTCTAGCGGCTTTACAAGATCGCGGGGCTGGAGCTCACAAAAGGAGCATCTTCGGCGCCTGTGGTGCCACCAGAAGTCCCTTTGAATCAACTAAGAGAAGAAAGGATAATTCAAACATGGTTTCAATATGTACAGTTGCAAGCTAGATGGAGAGAAGATCAGAAAATTGGTATTTTGCAGAATGAGGAGAATTTGGTAAAACAGATTAGAGATCAAAGTCAAATGCATATAAAAAGGTTGTATAATGCATTGGTAGAAATAGATTCAGAAACAGAGTTAGTTAAGGACTGTATGATAAAGTGGGCACAAAATATTGAAGAACCAATAATGATGGAAACGTGGGAAAAAATATGGGTTAGAAATGTAAAGTTTACGCAAGCCCAAAACCTAAGAGAAAATTTTTATAAAATGTTTTATAGATGGCATCTAGATCCCAAAAAGCTAGCCTGTATGTATCCAAGTTTGCAACCTAAGTGTTGGAGATGCAAATGTGATGATGCCATGTATTATCATATATGGTGAACATGTAAAGAAATTAAGGCATTTTGGATAAAAATATGGTGGATTATCCAAAATATTCTCAAAAAGAAGATAAAATTTACTCCACAGTTCTTTTTGTTAGGTATAATTACAGATTGTACTGTTATAGAGACTAAGTTGATTTTAAATTTAATAACAGCAGCCAGACTCTTGGTAGCGCAGTATTGGAAGAAGGAAGACTTGCCTACTATTGAAGAATGGACACTAAAAGTAGTGAATTTAGCAGAGATGGCTAAAATCTCAGTGTATTTGAAGGACCATTCAAACGAAAGATATGTATTGGAATGGAGAAGATGGATTAACTATATTTAAAACAAATATCGGACTAAAAAGTTCCAAATAGCTTATGAATGAAACCAATATTTTCTTTTTGAATTATGTTTTGTTAATTGAAAGGGGAGTTAAAGAGCAAGAAGGAATTTGGGGACTACAGAAAGTTAGCTTATTTTAGCTTATGTTTGTTATGCTATACCCTGTTTTTGCTCTGGGAAGTTCAGGGGTGGGGGGAGGGAGGTTGGAGGGAAAGGGAGGGAGGAGGGATGGGAAAAATTTCTGTAATACTTGTTAAAACTTTTTAATAATAATAAAAATACCTCTAAAATCAATTTATTCTTCCCTTTAAATATCTTCGTATAACATGATTACTGGTTATTTTACTATATAGACCTTTTGACTGATTTCATGTGGCTTTCCCCCCCCCTGCTATTATCCTAATAAATTAATAATCACTAGTACCAACTCTTATTACTAAAGGAACAGAATAATGAACTCAATTCAATTGCAACTCACCAGTATTCAAATTCCTACATTTAATAGACAATCCAAACAACCTAAACTTCAAATGAATTGTTCAGTTAAATTGTCCATTTAATAATATCTTTTTCTTCTCTAAATGGTGACACCCAACCAGAGGACCCAGACAGAATTTGAAACATCCCATATAATTCTAGTATTTTATTCTGCAAATAATTAATATGAGGCTTCTTAACACCCAAGGGATTTTGCAAATTAAAATATTGTAGAGATCCTTTAAAAAAGGAGAATTAAATAAAAACACGCTCTAGCATTATAATAAAGAATAAACTAAAATAAACTAAAATGAGAATTAGGTTTGCTTTGGAAGAAAATCCTAAATCCAAATTATATTTTAAATAGATAAACTTATTTTTTATATGTAAAGCAAATTCTTCCACAGTACTTTGCTTATAGAGTACCAGTGACACCTTGTGGCCACTCAATAGGTTTGATTATTCTGACTCTAAATTTCTCCAGTCAGAAAGAAAGAAAGAAAGAAAGAAAGAAAGAAAGAAAGGCCTTTTGTCTATTATGTATAAAGAATACTGCAATAAGAATAATATCACTTGAGCCATGTTAGTCAAATGTCAACAGGGCAAATATATAAAATGGCTGGACTGTTTCCTTACACTAAGAAATGAACCCAAACGGAGCGAAACATTATAAATCTACCAAAATTATAACCATAAAACACAGACTAGAAATACCAATTAAAATAAGCAAGAAAATAAGAGAACGCCTGTCTACTCTAGACAAATTCAAATCACCAGGACCAGATGGATTACATCTCAGACTTCTGAAGGGGTTGGCAGATGAGATCTCAGAACCATTAAACCATATATTTCAAAGATCCTGGAGCACTGGGAAACTACAGCTAGCCCTTGACTTATAGCAGTTCATTTTGTGACTGTTCAAAGTTACAATGGCACTGAAAAAAACCCTTATAACTATTTCTCACACTTATGACCATTACAGCCTCCCCACGGTCATGTAATTTACATTTGGATGCTTGACAACTGATTCCTATTTATGACTGTTGCAGTGGGTTCATGTGATCACATTTGGCATCTTTCTGACAAGCAAAGACAATGGGGAAGCCAGATTCCCTTAACAACCATGTGACTAATTTAACAACTGCAGTGATTCACTTAACTCATGTGGCAAGAAAAGTTGTAAGATGGGGCAAAACTCACTTAACAAATTTCTCACTTAGCAACATAAATTTTGGGCTCAATTGTTGTAAGTTGAGGACTATCTGTACCTGAGAACTGGAAAAGAGCTGATGTAGTTCCCTCCCTACTCCACCCCCCAAAAAAACAGAACCCAGGAAACTGCAGATCTATCAGCCTAACATCAATACCTGAGAAGATCCTGGAAAAGGTAATCAAGCAACAGATCTGCAAACACTTAGAAGTAAGCAAAGTTATAGCCAGAACTCAACATGGGGTTGTCAAAAACAGATCATGCCAAGCAAATCTTATTTCATTCTTTGCCAAATTGACTAAAATAGTGGACCAGTGAAATGCAATGGACATAATATATTTGGATTTCGGTAAGGTATTTGAGAAACGTACTTCTTGGTAAGCTAAAAAAAATTTGTTGGTTGACAAATTGCATTCAACATGTGGTTCTCAATGGAACTGCATCTACATGGAAGGAAGGAAGCAGTATTCTAAGATATTACAAAGGTATGATTTACTGTTTTCAAAGCAATGTATAAACGCTCACCTCCAAATTATTTGAACTAATTTCTGATGGGCTCATTTAACAATGAATGAGAAAGGATTATCTGAACTGAAAAATGGAAACACTTTTCCTACCCATCATAATTGAGATAGACAGCATCACAACCAGAAGTTGTTGGTGCTTCATCACTGAAGGCTTTCAAGAAGAGACTGGACAGCCACTTGTCAGAAATGGTATAGGCTCTTCTGCTTGAACAGTGAGTTGGACTACATGACCAACAAGGTCGCTTCCAACTCTTATTCTGTACCACTAGATGGATTCATAACTGGCTGACAAACCACACTCAAAGTGTAGTCCTTAATGGAACTACATCTACATGAAGGGAATTAAGCAGTGGAGTGCCCCAAAGTTCTCTTTTAGATCTAATACTCTTCAATATTTTCATAAACAATTTCGATGAGGGAATAGAAGGAGAACTCATCAAATTTGCAGATGACACCAAGGTGGCATGAAGAGTCAACACTCCAGAAGATAGGCTCATGATTCAAAAGGATTTGAGGTTTTTTAAATTTTATTTTTTATTTTTATTATTTTTTTCTTTTACATACATATTTTATGAACAGAGTATTGACCGGGTGACATCTTTTACAACCTACAACATAATTATATATTTATTTTTATAATTTATTCCAATCTTCCTTTTTGTTTTTTCTAGATACAATTTACATATTTCATTTTCTGTCATAATATTCTTTTTTCTCTATTTTTTATCTTAATCTCTTCTTAATATTTAATATATAAACAGCATCACCATCTGCCCTTCAAATCCTAATTTCTTAGCATTGCTTCAATTAATTAACTTATTTCTCCATTTATAAAATATATTTTTTATAATCCCAATCACATTTTTTGATTATAAACAATAAACTTCATTTTATTCAGTTCTTACATTGAAACCCTTTAACTTAATTATTCTTCTACATCTTATCTCTTCTTAATACATAATAAGCACTCTCTGCCCTTAATTCCTGACTTCTATTATAGCATCCATTAATTATTTTATTTCCTTACTTGCAACATATTATTTCAAAATCCCAATCACACTTTTTTACATTTCAATTTTGTATCTTAATTTCAATTATTTTCATAATTAAACCTAATTACCACTTCATATTTCATCTGCTGTTCCATTTTACAATACACAATAAACATCATCATATTTACTTTTTACATTCACAATTACTATTATTAATACAGTTCCCTTAGATCTACTAATATATATCTTAATTCCCTTCCTCCTTTCCACTATTCTTCCCCTTTTAGCCATTTTCTCCTAGTCTCACCAAAATTCCATTTCTTAATGACTTTCTCTTTTCATCTCCTTTTCTTATCTTCTTCTTTTTTTATTTTTATATTTATTATATCTTTTCTCCTGAATCCTTTCTCTAACTTTAGAATCCATCATTCGCATAATTCGCCTCCTGCTGTTACCTAATCTTTTCCCATTTTCTTCTCTTCCCTTAGAATGCTTTTTTTGGGAAAATATTCCCCCCTGTCCATTCTTTTTTTGCCACTGTAAATCCCAATGTAAGCATCTTAACATTTTGCCTTCAATTCGTTTTCCTTCAATACCATTTTCTTGTTTCTCATTTATATTCTCTTTTTCCTGTTTAATGAGTTCTAACAAAGTTTCTAATTTTTTATTGCTCTTTATTAATTCATGCACGTTTTTAAGCATCTCAATTAATTCCTCACACATCCAAGACTGCATATTATTAGTTTAAAAGATTATTAGTATTTCCACTTATATTTAATTAAAATTTTAGTCCATATAGTCTCTTTTTTATTTCTAGATAATATCCAGTACAAATGTTTGTCCAATCCACTCCAACTTAAAAAGTGGTGAAATCTAAACCGGTTTACTACTGGTTTGCTGGCCGCGCATGCGCGCAGCATGCCAAATGCGTGCTGCACATGCCCATGCCCAGTGCACACTAAACACGAGCTGCATGCGCGCATGCTCACTACGTGCTAAATGTAAGTGCGCATGCACATGCAGTGCACGCCAAAAGGAGGCTTGGAAAGGTAAGTAGAACAGCACGGGGGTGATCAGCTGTGGTGCGCAATCATGGGAACCTTTTAAATAACTTTTTAAAAGCATTTTTTACTACAGGCTTGGGCGAATGGGTAGTAAAAAATATTTTATAAAAGTAAAAAAAAAAAGATTTCGACAATCACACAGCACCTCTGTGATCGTCTGAGCTTTTTTTAAAAAAAAAAATTTAAAGCATTTTTTTACTATCTATTCACCTGAACCAGTAGTAAAAAAATGCTTCTAAAAGGTTAAAAAGATTTTTAAAAAGGCTCTGACAATCACAGCTGTGATCGTCAGAGCCTTTTTTTACTTTTTTAAAGTATTTTTTACTATTTTTTACTACTTATTACTACATTTTTTACTACCTATTCACCCGAGCCTGTAAAAAAAAAAGTTCCGACGATCAGCTGAGCGACATGCAAGTGTCAGAACTTTTTAAAAATCTTTTAAAGCATTTTAAACTATCGGTTCTAAAATTTTTTTACTGGTAGTAAAAAAAATGCTAAAAAAGTTTTTTTAAAAAAATTCCGACGATCGCATGTCGCTCATTTGATCATTGGAACTTTTTTTTTACATTCTTTACCTGTTTGGCGAACTAATAGCATTTTTTACTACCAGTTCAGGTGAACTGGCCTGAACTGGTAGCATTTCATCCCTGAACTTAAAGCTTTATTATTGTCCACCTCCTTTAGAAGTTGAGACCAAGCAGTTTAAAACAAAACAAATACTCCTTAAAATATCTCACAGCTCCTGTAGTGATCAAGGTCACTGTTGTAATTTCCTTGAATTTTCAGGTCAGTCGTTGTAGTGCTATTTTTCCACCAGCAGATGTCTCTCTCCAATCCACTCTTCTCAGAACAACAAAGTATTCAGTTTACAAAAGTATTTTAAATCCACATAGAAAATACTGTCTCTCAAATTGCTTTTCCTTTTATTGTTTTTAATTTCTACAAATTCAGTTTTAAATCCAGTTGTAAAGTTTCCTTTCTTGGGCTTTAATATGTTAACCTCCTCTTTGTTCTTCTTTCATACTTCAGAACTGTCAAAATTCTTTCAAATCTTCATTAAAAAATACTTTCCCTCAGGTTTCCTTTTCTTATATTGATTTTAATTTCTCCAAGTCCAATTTTAAATCAAAATATAAAATTTATTTTCTGGGCTTTAATACTTTGACTTCCTCTTTGTTCTTTTCCCTCCATTAAAATTCCCAAGTGCTAATTAGCCACTTATTTCCTTGCTGGGATCTTTTTTAAAAAATTTTTTAAAAAATCCTTTTTTACCTGTAAGTTGGCCAATCACTCACCCGGTACCAGTACTCTGTCCAAAGTACTGCTCCTGCACAAAATCTTATTCCAGTTGCCCCAGCTTCAAAGCGGTCATTTTTAACGCTCGCCACCCCTGCTGCCGGATCAAAGAGCTGCCTCCGACCTTCCGAGGAACTTGCCTGTTCCTCTTGGTTATCCGAGGTGCCTCTCCTTCTTCACCGTCCCTACAAGATAGTTCCGGTCTGAAGACTCCCCAACAGCGGTTTGTCTGACTGGATTTTTGCAGGTCTCATCAGACCCACTGATTTCCAGCCAGTCTCGCCACGATGCTTCCGATTTCTCGATCCAAAAGGAATTGGATAGATTTGAACAGTGGGCCCTATCTAACAAAATGAAATTCAGTGGACAGAAAAGTAAGGCTTTACACTTAGACAAAAAAAATCCAATGAACAGGTACAGGTCAAGTGAAATTTGGCTCAATAGCAGGAACTGTGAGAGGGATCTTGGAGTTCTAGCAGACAGTCATTTAAATATGAGCCAGCAGTGTGAGGCAGCCATAAAAAAATCAATGCAATCTGCTGCATCAACAGGGGGAGAATCAAGATCCATGAAGTGTTAGTAGCACTTTATAATGCCTTGGTAAAACCACACTTGGAATACTGCATCCAGTTTTGGTCACCATAATATAAAAAAGATCTTGAGACTGGAAAGAGTGCAGAGAAGAGCAACAAAGATGATTAAAACGTACAAAGAATGGTTTGCCGGAATTGGGTCTGTCTAGTCTACCAAGAAGGACTAGGGTGGTATGTTAGCAATGTTCTAATATTTGAGGAGCTGCCAAAAAGAAGAGGGGTTATCTTATTTACAAAGCACTAGAAGGCTGGGTAAGAAGCAATGGATGGAAACTAATCAAAGAGAGAACAACCTAGAACTAAGGAGAAATTTCTTGACAGTAAGAATAATTAACCAGTGGAACCACTTGCCTTCAGAGGGTGTGGCTGTTCCATCACTGGAGGTTTTTATGAACAGATTGTCAGCCATTTGTCTGAAATGATTTAGGGTCATCTACTTGAGCAGAAGAACGGACTAGAAAATCTCCAAGGTCCCGTCCAAGTCTGTTATTTTCTTATTCAGTTATTCTGCGTATGTCTCTCCACCAACATCTTAGCCAGAACATTCCAAGGCTGCTGATGCCATTTGTGTGAAAATCAGCACTTCAATTCCAAGAAATACCTATTTAGACAATTTTAATCTTGTTAGGATTCAGGTCAATTTTTTATAAAATCTTATAAATAATGCCAGCATTAGTGAGCCAGTTTGATAAGGACAGCAGGCTAGAAATCGGGTCACTGTGAGTCCTAGTCCTGTCTTAGGTATGAAAGCTAGTTGGGTAATTTTTGACCAGTCACTTTCAACTATTCTCATCTCACAGGAGAGGGGAGGAATGGAGATTTTGCAGTATCCTTCCCTTGCTATGCAACACCTACCAAGCCATGCCCACAGAACCGGTAGTAAAAAAATTGAATTCCACCACTAGCTTTTTTGCTTCGGTTGTGCAAACCAACCAATTTATAGTTAGTGGCAGATAATCTAGTAGTAAGTGAGGAAATAAGTAGGAAAAGGCTGATTGACACAGAAGGGAAGCCAGGAAATTTAACATGACAATGGAGGGTAGGATAAGTTATGGTATATAGCTGAATGTTCTTAGAGAGGGAGTAAAATCAAATCAAACTTGCTCCCAAGCCCATACCAGAAAAAGAACATTTTATTTTTCCTTGCTCTTATTGTGTGATTTCAAATTTGCTGCACAGAGGACTGACTTTTTGACCAGGGAGACACTGCAGGTGCAGTCAAATATATCCGCATTCAGGCAGTTCTTCCAGAAAGAAATGCCATAAATGGGCAATATTGATTCTAAAAATTGTTCAGCAGATAATATTGGAAAGCTGACTTTAAGGAGAAAAAAGATCTATTTTAAAAAAAGATGTTGCAAAACAGTCAATTATACTTGATTTATTTAGTGATGTTTCGGTACCATAGAAACAAGTAAGATGGCTGACCTGCTGGTTATTGTTCTTTGTCCCTTTTAAATAGAATGGGCTAGGACATTTTTTTAAAGTAATAGCAGCAGTGCAAAAGAAAACAAATAAGGAATTAGTCACCTACTGAACTCTTGCAGAAGTCAGACAAGAATATTGGATGTAGTAATGTTGTGTGACAGTTTTTATCTGTGCATTCTTATTTATGTTTCATGGTATATGCAGACATTTAGCAGCACTTATAGTTGTCCTCAGCTACTCTAATTGCCACCTAAGATTTCTCCTCAAATGGAGTAATTCCAAGTTTAACCATCACTGTTCCTGAAATAAACAGGAGAACTGAAAATATTATATAGTTCTGCTAACGATAAAGGCAAGGAATACAGTTGGTAAGGCTGGTACCAGCAGTTCCCAGGCAGGAGAAAACTATTAGCCAACACAAATCAGATGATCAAGGCCTTCAAGAGAATGACCAAGTATCCGTTAACACAGAAAAGCAAGAACAAATTATTTATTAACTGTATATCCCACCTTTTATTATTTTACAAATAACTCAAGGTAATGAACTTATCCAACATATCCTTCTTCTCCTATTTTCCACACAACAACAATCCTATCAGGTGAGTTGGACTGAGAGAGAGAGTCACACAACTGGATTTCATGACTAAGGCAAGACTTGAACTCATAATCATACAGGTTCTTTCACTCCTATACTGCAGTGTACAGTACAAATCTTTAGGGGGTACATCACTTTTTGCTTGCCTGCAGTTAAGAAACTAATCTAACCATGTCTAAGAATTTTCTACTGAGTAAATCAAATCCTGAATTAAGGATTATGCCTGTAGAGCCAAGATTTACAGCTGAGCCCTTGAATCTGACAGCAAGCTCTAAAGTAATATCTTGCCTTCTAAATCCCTGAAATCATCCTCTAAAATGAGCTGACTTTGAATTATGTTATTTGGAAGAGGGATAGAATAATAAATGGCAAAATCCTGACTTTTTAAAAAATCCTGTATTACAGATAACAGGGTAATACCACTCTGTCATTGTTATTTGAAAAAAAGAAAAGAAAAAGGTGTGTGTGTGTGTGGGGGGTCTTCATGTGGCCACACAGACACAAAACCCCAGGCAAATTTAACTGGAAAAGGCACCATTACACCCTACATAGTATATACCAAGATATAAGATATTTAGCTTTTTTGACAGAAATGTAAAATATATTTGGCTTTTTCACTGTATTTTCCTTTCATGAGTAGAAATCATGCACCTTATCTTTTTTGGGGGGGGGGTTGTTGCTTTCAACCTTTTGTATGCTACTTATTAACTGAATTAATCTTAAATAATTTAAATTTATTTATTCATATATCATATTTCTAAACTGCCCATCTCCCTCAGAGGCTATGGAGATTCTCAGTCATCCAGTTCATGGTTATCTCCAAGGTCCTTTTTTTCAAGCAGCAACTGGACTTTCTGGGGTTGTGTTTTTTTTTTTTTTTTAAAGATGTTTTGCTTCTCATCCAAAAAGCTCATCCAAGAGCTGAAAAAGCTGCTTGGATGAGAAGTGAAACGTCTTCAAAGAAAAACCAGAAAGTCCGGTTGCCTCTTGAAGAAAAGTACCTTTGGGATTCCGTCACAGAGGGACTCTGGGTACTGTACAATATAATTAACATATAAATAACTTATAAAATTAACATAAAAATATTAAGACTTTAAAATTTTAATATTTTTAGAATATAAAACATGGTTTCCTTGTTTACTGCACAGATCTTAATCCTATCCCTCTAAATAACAGCAGAATTTCCAGTGCTTAAAGTCAAACAAGTTACTTAGTAGATAAGAGCATCTCAAAAATAAATAACTAAATATTATCATACAGAACTGGCTGCCATGTTAACATTTGGCCATTCTACAAAAAGTTTCAGCAAGCTAATCAAAAGGCATATAATGCTATGTTCCTCATCCTAATTCAATCTCTCTCCATTTCAATGGCAAAGACTGAACTTTTTAAGTATCTCTTCAGAAAGAGTAGCACTAATCGTAAGTCAGGCCAGAATTCTAGCTTGTTGTTATTTAGTATCAGGAATACAGTAAGTAACAGACCTAAGCGTGGTATACAAAATTATCTGCTACAACGTCCTACCTGTCAATGACTACTTCAGCTTCAATCGCAACAATACACAAGCACACAATAGATACAAACTTAAGGTAAACCACTCCAAACTTGATTGCAGAAAATATGACTTCAGCAACAGAGTGGTCAATGCCTGGAATGCACTACCTGACTCTCTGGTTTCATCCCCAAACCCCCATAACTTTAACCTTAGACTGTCTACTGTTGACCTCACCCCATTCCTAAGAGGTCTGTAAGGGGCGTGCATAAGTGCATCAATGTGCGTACCATCACTGTCCTACTGTCCCCATTTATTCATATCCATTACATGTATTCGTAATCATGTTTATACTTATATCTGTTATCTTATACATGCTTGACAAATAAATAAATAAATACATAAAAACATTAAGCAAGTAGATATTTTGAAGCTAGCCTTAATGCTTAACAAGGTAGAGTATTATAGGGAGACATTCATAAGTCTTTGAGGATCAAAATTTATTTATTTATTTATTAATCACATTTAGAATCTTTCCATCTCCCTCATAGAGCAATTCTACTGTATTAAAAAAAATTGAACTAATTATTTATAAGCCAGTTTAAAATGAGAAAGAGTAGCTTCTTTTTGCTGCTCTGATCTCCCTTGTTAATACATTTCCGTACAGCATTTTATCACCTTTTCTGTAGGCTTCCTCTTTGGAACAACGTAGCTGCTTAAGTTTAGCTGTGAACCAAGGTTTGTTGTTACTGTATATTCGCAAGTTCCTGGTCAGTACACATAGGTCTTCACAGAAGCTGACATATGAAGTCACAGTATCTGTGAGTTCATCCAGGTCTGCAGAGGTATCTTCAAAAATATTCCGATCAGTGCAGTCAAAGCAAGTCTGTAGCTTTGACTTTTCCTCCTCAGTCCAAGTCTTCACTGATTTAATTGTTGGTTTTGTGGTTTTAAGTATTTGCCTGTAAGCAGTACAAGGTGAATCATGCAATGATCAGAGTGTCTTACAGCTGCTCATGGTAAAGACCGATAAGCATCTTTTAGTTTTGTGTAGCAATGGTCTAAAGTACTCTTGCCTCTAGTGGGACAATTGATGTGCTGAAAGTATTTTGGTAGCTCTTTCTTTAAGTTTGCCTTGTTTAGATCTCCCAAAATAATAGCCAGTGAATTGGGGTATTTGGCTTCAGCCTCCATAATTTGGTCAGTTAGAGTTCGTAATGCCTTGTTTACACAAGCTCGTGGTGGGACATAAATAGCAATTAGAAGAAATGAGGAAAATTCACGAGACGAATAGTATGGTTTGCAGCTAATAATTAATGTCTCTAAGTTTTCATCACAGAATTTATATATTATAGTTATATCCTGAGACCAGCTGTTATTGATATATAAGCATAAGCTTCCTCCCTTCTTTTTACCAGATGTTTCTGCAATTCTGTCTGATTGTTGAATCTGAAACCCTGGGATATGCAGGCTGCTATCTCCAATTGATTCATTTAACCAGGTTTCAGAGAAGCACAGGGCTGCTGAATTGTAAAAATCAGAATAGTATCTGTTTAAAAGGAGTATTTCATCCATCTTATTAGCAAGTGAATGTACGTTGGTTAGGAAAATTGAAGGCAGAGGAGTTTTATTTGTCCTATTCCTTAACCTGTTTAAAATTCCCACCCTTTTACCTCTCCTCTGTTTCCTCCATTTGGTTTTTTTGGTAATCCATGGCTCCGGGGAAATTGCTTCTTCCTGTGTTAGAATCTCCGCATTTGTAAAGACGGGGTGTGGTGTGTGTGTGTGAGAGAGAGAGAGAGAAAGAGAGAGAGAGCACAGAAAGCTGATCCTTAAAGAAATACTGCTTAATTTTTAGCAGATGGTCTTGTGGGTATGAAATCCATAGTGAGTCTCAGAGAATAATAAAAAAATTAAAAAATCATTAGAGAGCATTTCACTGAGGCAACCTTCGGCAGCACCATCTTGGAAAGGGGCAGCTGGTGAACCTAGCACAATACTTAGTGCTAAGATTTAGTGATAACTGCATGTTTATGGAGGAGCCAGCTCTACCCCTTTTTCTATTTAAATCACATTACACTAAATGGGTGGGGCCTAATGGACTTTGACCTTTGATTCAAGAATTTTATAGCATATATTGACTTAAAAAACAGAACCAGCTTTACACTGATATTTGAAATGAAGCAGAGCATCCCTCTTTTACATCATAGAATTAGGTAGAAAACAAGTATAGAGTAGTAATTGGAAAGAAGGGCTGCTTGAAAGATCACGTGACATCTTTCACATGCCAATGCTCCAAATTAGAACTCCATTACTGCAGAAGAGGGTGACATCATTATTTCAATTTACTTAAAATAAAGTCTGGTAGCTGGTAGGATGTAGAAACATTAGTTTTAAAGTAAAGATACATGAGTTTGACATGAAATAACAGGCCTCAGAGCTGTATAGGTAACCCTAACCATAAGAAAGCCATCAATACTACATTGTCTGATCACTTACAGTTATCAGTGTTGTCTGTGGTCTGATAAAAATGGTCAAAGCTGCAACTGACTGATTTTTCTTCTATTTTATGAAGAAAGCCATGTTGATCTATAGTGGGGAAAAATGAGAAGAAGTCTTTTCTGATGGACACTAAAGGGCAGAATGATTGATAATCAGGTAATAAATAAGGAAGTAGTGTCAACTAGGTAGCAGAAAAGTGTTAATTAAACACAACAATATGAATTAAAATACAATTAAAAGTTTTTAAAAACTAAAAAAGGGGGAAGTCTTACCTGTTGCCGAAATGATGCTAATGGGAATGTCAGATGAGCTTTTCTGGAGATAAATTCTATAAACGAATACAAAATTCGCTGTTCACGCCCCAAGTCCTTCGGGAGAGGGGGCAGTATAAAAATTAAATAAATAAATAAATAAATAAAATTTGCAAAAAAAAAAAAACCACCTCTCCTGGGAGAGATAAATATAAGACACAAAGTTGAATTCCAGTGTTTTTAGACAATGTTCAACTGTATCCAATACAATCAAATACTTCTCTATTTATTATCTGATTATCAGTTATGTGCAATTTGATAGATTGTCCAGTTTACAAACTGATGGTTGCATTCCTTTAAGAAGTGAGTATCCTATTACCAACATATGCCTTTTTTTCTAGGGGAAGTCTGGTCTACTTTTCTTCCTGTCACTGGTATACTTAATGTTGTCCCTTCTCCAGATGTCAGCACGCTTTCTTTCAGGAGGAAGATATGAAATTGATTACTCAGTTATAGCAGAACAGGACTGGATTGGCCTGGACTGCACGAACATATTTCTTGGTTTTTTTTTTAAATGAACATGTTATCATTGGTCTATCTCTAACAGCCATTCTTTCTGGTAGTTGTTTGTTCCTTATTGTATTCAGTTTGTTACAGTCTTTTTCTTTTAGTTGGAGTATTTTATTTTGTTCTGTGAGGCTCAAGAGTGACTAGACTTGCCTCTAGATCCTTTACTTTCTCTTTGAGTAATTCATTTAGTTTGATGGATATAATTTGGGTCTTCTGTGGGCAGGAATACACACAGTATCTGGCATATAGTTTGCAAATCATAACGCTAGTCTTTTTTTCTATGACTTGTATATTTTTTCATGAGTATATTATTTTTCTTGCAAATGCTCTGAGTAGTTCTGAGTCCCTTATTTCTGTTAAAATTAGATTTGATGCAGGGTTTATTTTTAAAAATAATCTTTTCAATACTGTATCCTTTGGTTGTTAAAATAGTTCCATTACTGGGATTTTGAAATAATGCATAAATGTTAGTTTTTTGCTCTGTCTGGTGGCTAACAAGTTCACCTTCAAAATATAATTTAAAATTCCCACAGAGAAAAAGCAAATTGAATACAGAAAGCAAAAATGAATAGAAGGAAAAAGTCTTTCAGCTCACAGTCATTGTAAAAGGGTATATAAAAATAGTAACTTCTCAATTGCTCCCAATATTTCAAAGATAGGGACTTGTTTTACAGCAATATTTTTAATTTTATATAATTTAGTAGCCCTTAGGTCCCTTTTAAAAATTTTAAAATCTTAGATTTGGTAAAATAAAATTTAACCCACTGCAGAGGCAGCTCAGAATTGTATTTCATTGCTCCAAATTTAAAATGATACTGTTCTCCTGACACAATTTTGTCTAGGGACATAATCACTAATGTGGCAGATGTAGTTAATGGTTGGGATGTAGTTAATGGTTGGGATTTCCCTAAATTCTCCAGTTGTTGGCCACTTACAGCCTTAATGACCATATTTTGTCCTGTGCAGGTGTTGGACACTTCCTTCCTTGGCCATATTGCTTAGATTGCAGAAGAATCATCTGGCTGTTTAATATTCAGCCAGCACTATGGAAAAGACAATCGAACAGGTACAGGTGGTCCTTGATTTATGACCTGACATATGTGGCATAACTTTACAATCATATCCTGGCTTTCTCAGGCATAATCATTAAGCGGATGAAGGGAAAGAATTGCCTGCTGAAGGGACGCAGGAAACTTCCCTGCATTGGCAGAAGGAAATTGGAGGGCTGGACTAGAGAAAAGAAACTCAGTTCCAAAGTTCTGTTCATAAATGCAGGCTTGCAGTTCCCCTCTTTCTTGCCAAAGAGAGCTGGAGAGACTCAACGAGGATTTCAGAAGGACTTCTTCAGACAGTTTCCACAAGAGCAAAAGTGCTGCCTGTTTTGGACTGTTTTGTGGTGGATGGCTGAAACTTTCTGATTTTTATGAATTTTGATTAACCAGAAAGTATTAATTGATTTATTAAAAAATTACTCTTTAATCACAAGAGTATGAAAATTAAGAAAATGATGAAACATAGACTCTTATCATATTGTCAGAAATATTTAAATAAAACAATTCACTTTATAGATCAATTATGTTCTAAAGACGTTATAAAAAAGAGCCAGAGGAACAAACTATTCAAGTAATTAAACAAAAGATTCAGAGATACAATTATGTGTAGAAAGTTACCAAACCACTGAGGGAATTTTACAAATATCTAATGATGTAAAGGACTTAACTGCAATTTTGGAATATAAATCTTACACCAATTTCTTTCTTTCTTTTTTATAAAAACTTTTTTATTTTTTCTCTTCATAACAAACATCACATCATTGATCAATCAGTGCATCATCTGGATACAATTTTTTTGTGTCATCATATTTAATGCTTACCACCATTTTCTTAATATGTACATGTCTTTATTTTTACATTTCAATTTATTATATCTCCTGTTAAAGCATTTTCCTTCCAAATTTATTTAATTTTATACCACTTTTTGTCCATAATATTGCCCCCAACAGTCTGGGTCCTCATTTTACCCACCTCAGAAGGATGGAAAGCTGAGTCAACCTTGAGCTGGTGAGATTTGAACTGCCGAACTTCAGCTAGCAGTCAGCTGAAGTAGCCTGCAGTGCTGCACTCTAACCACTGCGCCACCTCCGCTCACTAATCTGACACCAATTTCTATTATGATGATGATTTAAATACAACCTTTAATGCAATAGAAAGAAAAATTCCAAGTAAGTCTACAACTCTTAGGAGGACAAGTTTGGGACTTTTTGGGACAATGAAGCTTGAGAATCCTTTCAGAAAAGGAGAAGTTTATAATTACTTGATAGATACTTTAGAGTAGAAAAAGATTTTATTTTATGAGGATATGCTGGAAGCAGTGACTTAAATTTACTGAGCTGGTTCATGTTAGCATGGATTTTTATGGTTTATGTAATTGAAAGAAAACTCAAATGTAGTTATAAAATAGGTTTGAAAATGGGGTTTTTCTTCCCCCCTTATATAATGTTTAATTCCTAACACTTTTAAATAGAAAATGAATTTAAAAATATGTACAATATTTTAAGAAAAAGTTTTAAAGAAGATGTATTAGAATGTATTGATTTTACAAATATTTTTAAAGAAAATGTTTTAAAATGGAGGTTAATTTTTTCCATTTAAGGTTAAAGAATTTTTAAAAGTATAGTGAATTTTATTAATATAAATGAGGATATTCTATTAAGATTAGTAAGTACAAATAGAAATATTCATTTCTTTCCATAGCAAGGGAAAAAAAGTAGAGATGGTTAAATTGATTGTTTTATTCAGAGAAAAGAACTAATTTTGATTCTACTTGGCAGCTGCTTCTGGATTTTGTACTTGAGATAGAAAAAAATGAAACTTTGTTTTTGGTTTTGCATATTAGATGGGTCCGTTATTATAGAAATAATATCCCTATTTACACCCCTCCCAACTGGTATATGAAGTAATAGATAAAAAACTAGAAGAAGAATACAACACAGATCGAAACAAGCTAACCAGGACACAAATCATGAAGCTACTCTAATACTGCCAACATACCTTCTTCACATTCAAAAGGAAAATGTATCAGCAAATAAAAGGGACACCCATGAGATCCCCAATATAAGGTGTCATTGCAGAAACTGTCCTGCACGAACTAGAACACAGTGCATTTCAAAACTACACACCTAATTTTTGGTGCCACTATGTGGACAACACATTTGTCATCATCAAAAGAAATGCACTAAAAGACTTTCATATGCTACTGAACTTCATCTTAGATAATTACCATTTTTAGATGTGCTTGTTGATAGGCAGGAAGATGGAAGCCTAGAAACAGTTTATTGTAAGGCTGCCAACACTCCACACATTCTTAGTTTCAACTGTAAACCATCCACTGTCACACAAAAAGAGCTGCGTCAGAATACTATATGGCAGAGTGAGAACCCACTGTAGTACCCAGCAAGCTAAACAACTAGAGAGAGGTACATACATGAACAATTCAAGTATAATGGGTTTATTTATTGCATTTATTGCAAGATGCCTGTGCAAAAAGCAAAGGAGAGAAAAGAAAGAAGGTAAAAAAACCAACTATATGGCACACCCTGCCATACATCAAAAACATTTCAGAAGTAGTAGAACCCAGCTGCCAAGATCTGTAAGTGAGCATTGCACACTGCCTAGAGGCTACCATACAAGGACAAATTATGCATTGTAAAGATCGCTTGGAGGTGGGAGAGACTTCTAATGTAATCTACTATGTAGGACAAATGGGGAGGAAGCTAACCATTAAATTACAAGAACACAAGTGAGCAGTTAGACAAAGAAACCCAAACTCATTACACATCGTCACATTGCAATAAATAAGGAAACACATTTAATTTTGCAGCAACTTAAGATAATTGGCCAGGCACAAAGATAGCCAGGAAAATGATTGAAACTTGGGAAACGGGTCCTTTGTCAGTTAACAGGAGTGCTGAATTACCACTAGCCTATCAAATATATAGGAGCTGAGAGTTGGCAGCACATGGAAACAACAGCCAATCGCCAGCGATCAACACAGTAATCGGCCAATAGGGACCACATAAACATGACTCACAGAACAGCCCAAAGCATGTATTCCAGTAGAGAAATTCTCTGAAGATGGGCTTTAGCATGTGTCTGAAAACTCAGAAGAGTAAATCTCTGGTCCCAGTGACAGACCCAAATTCAATTTAGTATACATTACTGTGTAAAAGTTGAGGTGTAATCTTATTATCTTCTAGGTAAAGGTAAAAGTTTCTCTGTCCGGTCATGTCTGACTCCAGGACATAGTGCTCATCTCCGTTTCTTGGCCAAGGGAACCAGTATTGTTTGAAGACTTTTTGATGGTCATGTGGTCAGCCAAAGGCAAAAGGAATGCTGTCACCTTCCCACCAAAGTGATACCTAATAATCTACTTGCATTTTCATGCTTTTGGACTGCTAAGTGGACAGGAGCTGGGGCAAGGAAAGAAGGTCACCCTGTTGTGTTGCGAACCCATTATCAACTTTCCAGCTGATAAGATCAGTGTTAACTGCTGAGCCATTGTACCCTCTATTTTTATTTTCTAATATGCTAAAAAGAGTCAGAAGTCAATGCTTCTCCCCCTCCCCTCCCCTGCATTCTTTCCTCTTCTCTTTTTGTACCCATAATTTCCCATAATTTTCTTTTTCCTTTGTATTTTTATATTCTTGTAAATAATAAAATATTCGAAACATCAAACAAAAGTGCTGCATACAGGGGTGGTATTCAAAGATTTTAGCAACCAGTTCTCCGCCCAGTTGCTGGGTGGACGGGCCCCCCATTTCCAGACTTCTGGAACTTCCGGGAGTCCCATTTTTTGTCCTCCTTGCAACTACTGGTTTGGCGAACCAAATGTAAAATTAGGATTTGGTTCACCCGAATCAGTCCAAACCGGCTGAATCCTACCCTGGGCTGCATGTCAAAAAGACTACTTGACATAGGGCATGCACACAGTCCTGGCCAGAAGATGACGCCCCATGGATCAGTCCATTACATGGTAGGAAATAGCCCTTTCTCCTTCTATGGATACTAGTCTTCACAAAGGTATCCAACATTGTATTGGACACAGATAGGAACCTATAACCAAAAGTAGCTTCCAACCCCCATTTTTAATCTACTGAAGCATTTCTACACCCCAAATTCCATTGCCAAAATTTGACCTGAAGTAAAAGTAAAAGTAAAAATTTGACAAGTTGAACATTTTTTTCTTTGCATGTATAAGAGAACTCAAAATATCTGTTAAAACCACGAGAGTTTTAAAGTATCTTGTTTGAGTATTTTTTAAAAAAATGGCCCAAATTTGAGATCTTCTTGCTACTCTCATACCAGTTAATTACAATAATGTCTCCAAGGGTCTCCAAAATCTACCTTTAAAAGTGGCCCTCAGAAAAAGTTGCCTGCCCTTGTCCTATGCAATCAATAGATTCCATAAGCCACAGCCACAAAAGCTAAGGTATTTTTGAATTCACTTTTAGTGTGAGACTATTGCTAATACTCTCTATGCCCATCTCTATGCCTGATCTATATGCTGACATAAATAACAGACTTTCAAGTGGAAGCCAGCTTTTTCCACATCATGAGAAATTAGACAGAAGACTGCCTACTCATTTCCCCATATTTTTGAAAATTAGAGGAATAGAGATTTTAATTGAGCTAATCTATATCCAAGTCTGAAACAGGTTTGTTAGCCATTTCTCCACAGGAAACCCTGAAAATTGCAAGTCTGTGATGGGCCAAGGCATCATTAGCAGCAAATTGTCAACATTCTCAGCAGATTCTAACGCCTAGGTGCCTACTGGGCAAATGGAAGCTCTGACAATAAAACAATATGATGTGAAGATCTATATGCCTTTTTAAAATAAAATAAAATAAAAATAAAACTGAATAAATAAAGGACTTGGAATGTCTGTCTCAAGCAAACCTCATAGCTATATTCAATTTGGAATAAAATCCCTTATGAAACAAAATAGATTTAATTACTAAGGCCAACCTTAATCACTATATTTTGAAGTTTTGAATTTTTGTGTGTGTGTATGTGGGGGGAAATATTCAAGATCTTTTGATCATAGTATAAACAAAATACTGTATTAATAGAAGAATACATTCCCTTTCCCTCCCCTCTCCATCCCTCTGCAGAAAAAATTCTAAATTCTACTCAAATTCAAGTTCAGAAGTTGAATTAAGGATTAAGATCAGTGATTTACTGCCAAGACTGTGTGAGAAGTCTGACCCCAGCCTTTGAAATATTTTTTTTTCAAAAGATTATATTTAATTCACACTAGAAGTCTTTCACTAGTAGTCTTTCACCTATTACATTAGGCTACTGAGGCTACTGAGATTATATTACTTTCTTCATCATAACAGTTTTATCAAAATTACAGTATTTTGGGTTTCTATAGATACTCTACTTTTGTGATCTTGGTATTGACTTTAAATATAATATACACATATTCAACTGCTGGCAATTTTGTTACTAATTACTATAATAATTTCAGAACATATAAAATTGACAACTGTGAAGCCTTGATGCTGATTCTTTACCTTTACTCATTAAAACAGTGATGAACTGTATCCTAGGATAATGAAGTAACTTGCTAATGACTTGAGTGACTGTTATCTATTATTCCTGAGAAATAAAAAAGAAATAAAATGCCATAATTAGAAGAGGTGCCTGCCTATTCAAAAGGGGGGGAAAGGTAATGCATCTGAAAATAAGAAAGTTTAATATTGATCACTGGGAAGGCTCTAGAGAAGATAAACAATTGGTTTGTAAAACAGTTATTATTTTAAATAATACCTCTATCTATTCCAAACTATCCCAGTGAAATTGGAGAAAAAATTCTTTATTAACTTAAATAAAATTACATCTAAATTTTTATGGGAGGGTAAAAAACCCAGGATAAGCTTGAACACACTACAGGATGATAAACTTAGAGGAGGTTTTTGTTTCCCGGCGTGGGAGAAATACTATAAGGCAGCATGCCTGATATGGATAAAAGAGTGGGTTAACCTAGATAATCAACAGTTATTAAAACTTGAAGGCCATGATTTAATGATGGGGTGGCATGCCTTCCTGTGGAATTCCGGGAACAAGATGTACCAACATTTTAATAATCATATAATTAGGAGAGCATTAATTGACATCTGGTTGGAGACAAAGAAAAAATGTTACACGAAGGTCTCTGGGTGGTTTTCCACAGTGGAGGCGGCTATGCACCCCAATACTATAAATTATCATAGAATTATACAGTATAGGGATCTATTAGATTCAAATGGACTATTAAGAACACGCCAGGACCTCAGAGATGCGGGAATGGAATTGGATTGGTGGCCCTACCTTCAAGTACAAAATACATATAGGAAAGACAGGGACGAAAGAGGAATTGATGTGAATCCTAATAGGCTAGACAAATTTCTGGAAGTGAAAGAAAGGGAATTAATATCCAAAATATATAAATACTTATTAGAAATTGACTTAAATGAGAATATAATTAAAGGACAAATGGTTGCCTGGACTAGAATCATAGGTAAAAATATTCAACTAGAAGAATGGGAAAGGATTTGGGAAAACAACATCAAAATAACGAAATCAGTAACCTACAAGGAAAACCAATACAAAATGTGGTATAGGTGGCACCTTGCCCCCGCAAGGCTAGCACAAATGTACCCTAATTTGGATCCGAATTGTTGGAAATGTAAACAGGCCCGAGGAACTTATTATCATGTATGGTGGCTATGTCCCAAAATTAAGGTATTCTGGGGAAAAATCAGAATTTGGATATCACAAATTACAGAAGAAGAAATAGAATTAGACTCAGAGATTTTTTTATTAGGAATATATAAACAAAATATCAGAAAAGAAATGACATATTTAATACATCATATAATTATGGCGGCCAGAATAGCAATTGCACAAGTTTGGAAGACCGATCATTTGCCAACTGATCAACAGATAATACAAAAAATATATGCATGTGCGGAATCAGAACAACTAACACAGAAATTAAAGGATAAGGAAAGCTCAAAGTATTTTAAGGTATGGGACAAGTGGTATGATTGGATTAAGTGAAAAGAAAGTGGATAAGGATATACGTAGTAAACCATATAGATCTGTGATGGCGAACCTATGGCACGCGTGCCACAGGTGGCATGCGGAGCCATATTAGTGGGCACACCAGCTCAGCTCTGGGGTGCATGCACGTGCCAGCCAGCTGATTTTCGGGCCTTCTGGGCCCACCAGAAGTAGGGAAACAGGCTGTTTCCTGCCTCTGGAGGGCCTGGGGGGATGGGGAAGGCCCGTTTTTCTTTCATACCTGGCTCCAGATCCTCTCTGTGTATCTGGGAACGGCGAAAACAGCCTTTCCCACTCCCTTGGAGGCCCTACGGAGGCTCAAAGGGCCCATTTCTCCACTCCCGGTGGGACCGGAAGTGACGTTTTTTCCTGTCCCCAGCCTCCAGAGACTCCTAGAAAGGCTCCTCCCAGAGAGGCTCCTAGAGACTCCTAGAGAGGTTCTGGAGGCTGGGGACAGCAAAAAATGTCACTTCCTGTCCCACCGGGAGTTGGGAAATGCGCCTTTTCAGCCTCCGTAGGGCGTCCAAGGGAGTGGGAAAGGCTGTTTTCGCCGTTCCCAGATACACAGAGAGGATCTGGAACCAGGTAAGAAAGAAAAACGGGCCTACCAGGCCATCATGTGCCAGGAGCGGGGGGGAGGGGGTGGGGGTTGCGCACACATGCGTGCGGGCATGTGCGCGCACGACCCTCCCTTGCCCCCCCTCTCCTGGCACGCGATGGCAAAAAGGTTAGCCATCACTGATATAGATAATCTTAATGAGTACTAAATTTTATCTTTCTTTAATAGTGAATTTTAAATTGAGAAGTGATAATTGAGAGGGTATTTCCATGCATATAAATACCAACAACGACTTCACCGTCAGGAAAATGAATATGGGACTAGGTTAAGAAATATATAATGTGTAGAGAAGAAGAATATATATAGATATACAAAAGAATAGAAATGAAATGTCAAATATATGATATGATCTATATATATGAATATCTTATTGTTTTAATTGTTTTTATAATTGTTTGATAATTTAATAAAGTTTGTTTTAAAATTGAAAAAAAAAAGAAATTGACAACTGTGAAGCCTTGATGCTGATTCTTTACCTTTACTCATTAAAACAGTGATGAACTGTATCCTAGGATAATGAAGTAACTTGCTAATGACTTGAGTGACTGTTATCTATTATTCCTGAGAAATAAAAAAGAAATAAAATGCCATAATTAGAAGAGGTGCCTGCCTATTCAAAAGTGGGGGAAAGGTAATGCATCTGAAAATAAGAAAGTTTAATATTGATCACTGGGAAGGCTCTAGAGAAGATCAACAATTGGTTTGTAAAACAGTTATTATTTTAAATAATATTGATTGATTTAAAATAATGCAGTCACTATTAATAGCTACAATGGATAAATCAAGGAATAAATCTAATAAGAATATTTTTAGGTCTTTTTAAAATCATGTAACAACTAGATTTGAAAACTAAGTAGGTTGAGTTTAATGAGGAGTTTGATAGGAAATTACAAAAAAGAAAGAAAGAAAGAAAAGCCAGAGCTGGGGAGTTCCAATGAATATGGCTGATTGACCAGTCTAGGAATTTTCTCTAGGCCAAAGCTCTCTTCAACTACTAAAAGGGAACCATCCCCCCCCCTTTTTAATGACTTTCTTGAGTTAGGGAAAGTCCTAGAATCACCCAAGATTCTCCATACAGCAACGATCTGTAAATAGCTTCAGGAGCTGTGCTTCGGAAGAAGTTGGTGAGCTGTTCAGCTAGGGTCCGGGGGGGGTGTTGGGGTTGCAATTACCTCGTCGAAAAAGCAGTCTGTCAGATCCACCTGGCTTGGCTTGGGTGGCCACGCAGACATCCTGCCATAAAAAGAAGAAGCGGGGGGGGGGGGAGGTTGAAAGAAGGAAAGATGAAAGGACAATAAAACTTTGTATATGAGTGATAGGAATTTGGGAGGGGGGAACGACAGGTGAGAAGGACCAGAACAGCTGGATCCTGTTTGTATCAGCATCTAAGAAATATGCGGATTACTCCCAAGATCTCAGAGTTCTCAAAACATCTTGGCGAGCTCCAGTTGGCTATAAATTGACTGGTCACAGGGGGAAGGATAGGGTGGGGGCAAACCTACACCTTATTTTTGAATCCAGTGAGTGAGATACTTTTAGAGCTGGCTTGATTTTACTACAACCACCACTTAGTAAAAGAATCCTTTGCTTTAACGAAATGGAGTCGAGGACTTTTCTTTCCAGAGGGATTGGATTGGGGTAGGTCTGACAGTCATTTTGGGGCTTCTGGAGAAAATGGCCAACTGAATGACATGCCCAGGGAGAGATCCCTGGGGCTTCCTAAAGGGGTTTTCCCTGGACTGTCACTTTTTCAACTTATCAATACAAGGAACTTGCATTCCTTTAATTTATATAACTCTCCTTGGTTAGGAAGAGACTTAGAATCATCCCACAAGATACTCCATACAAGTAGCTTCAGGAGGTGTGCTTTGAAGCAGTCTATATGACATCAGGTGGGGGGTGGGGCTGCAATCAGTTTGTTGTTGAAAAAGCAGACATGAGTGAGGTGGCACAGTGGTTAGAATGCAGTACTGCAGGCTACTTCTGCTGACTGCTGGCTGCCTGCAATTTGGCAGTTCGAATCTCACCAGGCTCAAGGCTGACTCAGTCTTCCATCCTTCTGAAGTAGGTAAAAATGAGGACCCAGATTGTTGGGGGTAATATGCTGACTCTGTAAACTACTTAGAGAGAGCTATAAAGCACTGTGAAGTGGTATATAAATCTAAGTGCTATTGCTATTTGGGAATTTAGTTTTCAAGCAGAAAGTAAGTTGTGCCTTTCATTTCTTAATCATTGTTAAAGTCTATTAATTTTTATTAAACTAAGAGAGGCTCTTCTTAGTCACAGCTTGTTATTCCTTTTTGAAGATCCGTGCCATTTGGGAGGGGGGGGATGTTCTTCATTGTTAAACTACAAAGAAGAAGTATCTTTAAAAAATGATAGAGAAATATAAATGTAAAAAGTTGTGGTTCTAGTTTTAGTCATCTGTAGCTTGCTTTGCTGTGGGTGACTAAACTTTCCAACTTTTATGATTCCTGATTAGCCAGCAATTCTTAAGTGACTTATTTACAAAACAGCTACTGTTTGTCTAAAGAGGGAGTTAAGATTATAGAGGAGCAAAAGTTAGAGATATATTTGAAAAATCCTTAAATAAAACCCAACAGTTCATAGACCAGCTATGCTCCAAGGATGTTTTAAAACTTCTCAAACTACTTTAGAGGTGCAATTATGTGTAGAAAGTTACCAAACCACCAAGGCAATTTCACAAGTAGCTGATAATGTAGAGGAGTCACATGCAATTTTGGAATATAAACCTGACTCCAATATTTATTATGATGGTTTCAATATACAGTAAACCTCCAAACACAATTGAAAGAAGAGTTTCAGGAAAATCTGCCACTTTCAAAAGGGCAAGTTTGGGACCTTTTCTTCATGGACACTAACAAGGTTGAGAAATCCTTGAGAAAAAGAGAAGTTTATAACTACTTGATAAACATTGCAGAGAAGAAAAAGATTTTATTTCATGAAGATAAGCTGGAAGGAGCAGTGGTGGGTTTCTACCAGTTCACACCAGTTTAGGTGAACTAATAGTAGTAATTTGGCCTGGGTTGCCGAACCGGTAGCAACTGCTGGCTGGTCACGCCCCCAAACCGGTAGCATGGCCACTTCTTGCTTGTCCCGACTGCCCACCCGGCTGCCGGGAAGCAGCTGGCAAAGAGGTGGCGGCTGGGAGGCTTCTCGCAGTTGCATCGAAAAAGAAAAGCCTTCCAGTTGCTGCCAAAAACTACCGGAGGTTGCCAAAAAAGCCGCTGCCATCGCATCCCATTGCCTGCTGTGTTGCGCTCAGACTGACACATCCCATTGCCTGCTGCTTCAGTCTGAGCATGATGCAGCAGGCAATGGGATGTGCCTGTGCGGCCGGCACGAAGAACAGGGCGGTGACGGCAGCGGATTTTTCGGCGACCTCTGGTACTTTTCAGCAGGCTGCAGCCAGCCGCTGCAGCCACAAAGCAGCTCTCAAAGAGGAGGCTTTTTCTTTTTCAATGCAACTGCGAGAAGCTGTTGTGACTCTGACCCCCGAGCCCGTTTTATCAGAGGGAGAAGATTCTGAAAGTGAAGGAGAGGAGTTGGCCAGGCCTCCCTCTCCAGGGCCGTCCTCTCTGGCAATGCCTCAGGTGTCTCCCGAAGGAGAAAAGATTGGCCAGGTATCTCCGAACAGTCGCAGTCGGACAGTGACGGAGAGAAGTCTTGGCTGGATCCACGCCAGCACCAGAGAGACAAGCACACGCAGCAGAAAAGGAGGCATGCCAGAAATTAAGCTGAGTCACTGGACCACAACCCACAGGGGATAAAAGGGGGTGTGGTGGCCATTCGGGCTCTGTGTCAGACAAAACTAAACAACTAGCGAGTCACATTGTATCTCTGAAACTATGTTATCTGCCTGCCTTGGATTTAATACGGACTGGACTTGACAATTCTTTGACTTTGTGTATTTGTTTTGGTTTATCTGATGGAGGAGGAACACCTCCCTCTGTGAGTAAAGTTCTTGGCAAGCAGCTACTGGGTTGCTGCCAATCCTGTTATTGAAGGAATTTATTGTCTGCAAGTTTTATTTAAGCCCTGGCTGACTGTTTGTGTGCGTGTGTGAGACGGGGACAGAACAGAAGCCTCCCAGCTGCTGCCGCCTCTTTGGCAGCCTCTTCCCGGCCGCAGTGGCTGGTTGGAGGCTGCTGAAAATTACCGGAGGTCAGCTTGCCCTCTGGACTCCAGACCAGCTGCTGCGGGAGGAAGGTAAGCAGCCCGAAGAAAGAGGCGGTGGTATGGGAGGAAGCAGAGCTAGGGGCGGGGCCGCTGAAGGAGGGGTGATGCATGCGATTGGTGAAGGGAGGACGGGGCGGCATGCAGAAGGAGGCCTTTGATAGATTAGGCCAGGCCTGGACAGAAAATAAGTATATAGATAGAAATTCAAAAAAATTTCCTACCTTTTTCTGTGGGCATGGCTAGGTGGGGTGATCATGTTACTGAGTAGCCATGGCCGTGAGTGACATCAAGTTGGCCATGCCCATTCAGTCACATGAGCACCAAGTCACATCCACCAAGCAAGCCATACCCACAGAACTGGTAGTAAAAATTTTTGAAACTCATCACTGGGAAGAAGTGACTTAAACATAATGAATTAATTGGCAATAGGATGCCGTCAGCTAGACAATGTCGGCTGGCAACCCCCAGGGGTAGAGCTTTCTCTATGGGCGCGCCCACCCTTTGGAATCAACTTCCCCTGGGGCTCCGGTTGGCTCCTGACCTTCGCACCTTCCGCCGCGAATTAAAAACATGGTTGTTTACATCACCCAACCTGGACTGAGAGGGTTTTTAGATTTGGGGGGGTTTAATATAAATTATATATTATGTATTTTATATTTTTTACTGGTTGTTTTATTGTTGTGAGCTGCCCTGAGACCTTGGAGATAGGGCGGCATATAAATTTCATTAAATAAATAAATAAATAAATAAATAATTTTTTATTGGTTGGATATTTGGAATTGAAAGAAAGTTTTAATGTAAAGTGGGTTTGAAAATGCAATTTTTCCTTTCTATATAATGCTTAACTAATTCTTAAAGCTTGCAAAATATTAATGAAAGTATATTTGAAAGTATCTATGTTAAGAAAAAGTTAAAGAACAAGATCTATTAGCTTTAAGAAAAGTTTAGAGCTTTAAAAAGGATGCATACAAGAAAATAAATATTTTATGAGGGTAATTTGGAGAGAGTGATTTAAATTAATGTGCTAATTGGAGTTAGTTGGAATTTTATTGGTCTGACTGAAAGTCAACTTTAAAGTTGACTTAAAGGAGGAAGCTTTAAAAAGATGTATTATAACTTTTTGATTTTAGAAATGTTTTTAAAGAAAAGTTTAGTGTTCTAAAATGGATGAAAAAAAGTATTTTTTCACCATGGTTAAAGAATCTGAAAGAATATGAGTGAATTTTGTTAATATAAATGGCAATAGGTTACAAAAATTATTAAGATTGTTAGAGACCTCCCTTCTGGGAGGTGGTTTCGAAGTATCTATAGCAGGACTACTAGATTCTGTAAGGAACTTTATTCCTTATGCCATTTGTCTTGTCACAGGACTCTTTTTTTTCACCATGCATATTGTATACATCCGAACTGGACTGTGATGTTTCTCTATGTCATATATGTGTGTGTATGTAGGTCTATGCATAATGGTTATCTATTGAGAGCTGAATGCAATGAAATTTCATTTTAATGTATGCTGATTAGTGTACATTTAAAGTGATAATAACGTTTCTGTTTCTGTTTCTGTTTCTGTTTCTGTTTCTGTTTCTATTCTATTCTATTCTATTCTATTCTATTCTATTCTATTCTATTCTATTCTATTCTATTCTATTCAGTGGTGGGTTCCTCCTGGTTCCTCCTGGTTCCATCGAGCCGGTAGCGGTGACGATATGATGTCACCGAACCGGTTAAGCCCCCATGCCCCCCACGCCCCCGCGTTATTCTTACCTTTTATTTGGCCCCACCCCCAATCTATTGCTGCCTCCTGAGTCCCAGCTGATCGGCTAGAAGGAAAAAAAACTGCTTAAACTCTTGCTGTCGGGCTTCAAAGGGCCGCCCTACAGCTGATCAATGTTAAAAGGTAGTGTGCTGATAGACAGGTGCCTCCAAAAACAAATGAGTAGACGGGTGCCTGCAAAAACAAATGAGTAGACCGGTACAGCTCTGCAAGCAGTTAAAAGCCTGGTAGACCAGTACCTCTGCTAAATCCTAAAGAATTGTCATATGACTATCAAGCCACGCCCACAAAATAAGCCACGCCCACAGAACCAGTAGTAAAAAATTTTAGAACCCACCCCTGATTCTATTCTGTTCTGTTCTGTTCTGTTCGATTCTATTCGATTCAGTTCTGTTCTGTTCGATTCGATTCGATTCTAATAGAAATACATATTATCTTCAGAATAAGGAAGATAAAGCAGAAATGGTTAACGAGTGTTTTATTAAAACAGGAGACCATATTTAATTATGGTTTTTTTTTGATATCACTTCTGGATTTTGTGGTGATGAAAAAAAATGAAACTTTGACTTGGTTTTGCTGATTAGGTAGATTTGTTGTTATAGAAATGGCTAGTATACGTATATTAATGTGTAAAAGGGGGAAGCTGTAATGTTGCTATTTTCTACTGTACCAAAAAGAGTTGTGAGTAAATGCTTTTTTTCTTTTTTCCCTTGTACTCCATATTTTATTTCCCCCTCTCTTTTTCCTTCCCCTAATTTCCTATTTCTATTTTCCTTTATATTTTATACTTGCATAAAACTACAAAAGTCATAAATACAAAAAAGTAGCTATTTTGGAATTTATTTTTCAAACATATAATAAGTTGTGCCTTTCATTTCTTAACCACTTTATAGAATTATTGTGTTTATTACCAGTGGTGGGTTGCCCCTGGTTCGGACTGGTTTGCAAGAACCACTAGTAAAACCAGCGGGAGGCTTTGCCCACTGTCCCAGACGTCATTAAAGTAGATCTGCGCATGCGCATGTGGACATGATGCGAACCAGTAGTAAAGGTAAGTAGAACCCACCCCTGTTTATTACCCAAAAGAAATTTTTTTAAGGCACAGACTGTTACTTCTTTTTGAAGATCTACACCATTTTTGAGATTTCTTTATTGTTAAATGACAAGGAACAGGATTGCTGGAGGCAGGTTAAAATAAGGAAGCATGGAATATCTTTGAAGGTGAAATATAGGGACAGAAATTTGTGGCTCTATTTTATTACTTTTAAACAACCTACAGCTTTGGATTGTTTTGTTGTGGATGGCGGAAACTTTCTAATTTTTATGAATTCTCATTGGCCAGAAAGCATTCATTGATTTATAAAAAATCTAGTCTTTGGCCACAAGAAGGAGCTAAGAAGATGGAGATTGAGGAATTTCATTGTTTTGCAAAAGAACTGCTTGAGAAATATCTAAATAAAACTGTTTACTTCATAAATTGATTATGTTCTAAAGATGTTATGAAACTACTCTTAGTTGGAAGAAAGACAAGTAATTCAAAGATGCAATTATATGTAGAATGCTATCAAACCACTGAGGCAATTTTACAAGTATCTGACAACGCAAAGGAATTTGCGCAACGCAACTTTGGAATATAAACCTGGCACCAGTGCAACTGAAAGAAGAGTTCCAAGTAAAATTGCAACTCTTATTAGGACAAGTTTGGAACTTCTTCTTCATGGATATTAACAAGGTGGAGAATTCTGTGAGAAAAAGAGAACTCTATATTTATCTGATAGATATCCCAGAGAAGAAAATGATTTTATTCTATGGGATAAATTGGAGGATATGACTTAAATTTAATGAGCTAATTACAGTTAGTTGGATTTTTATTGTTCTGATATATGTAACCAAAACAAAACATTAATGTAGTTTTATGTTTTGAAAATGCTTTATATATAATGCTTTAGTAATTTTTAATGTTGGTAAAATATTACTGAAAATGAATTTTAAAGTTTGTACGTTAAGAGGAAGTCTAAAAAAAGATGTACTAAAATTATTGATTTTAGAAGTGTTTTTAAAGAAAAATTTAGTCTTAAAATGGATGTTTAAAAATGCTTTTCCTGTTAAGGTTAAAGAATCTGAAAGAATGGAGTGAATTTTGTTCGTATAAATGATTATAGTTTCCAAAAATTAATAAGTGTATACAGAAATATATATTATTTCCCACAGCGAAAAAAAAAAAAAGTAGAGATAGTTAAACTGATTGCCTTATCCAAAGAAAAGAATATATCTAATATTGTTTCTATTTGGAAATCTCTTCTGGGATTTGTATTTGTGATGGGGAAAAAAAGAAACTTTGATTTTGGTTTTCTTGATCAGGTAGGTTTATTCTAATAAAAATGGCTAGTACATACTACTATGTAAAAGTAAACAGTTGAGGCTGTAATATTACATTCTATTGTGCTAAAAAAAGTCAGAAGTCAACATTTTAAAAAACGTTTTCCCCTTCTACCCCACATTACCTGGGAAAATATTGGAAAAAATAATCAAAAACCACATCTGTGAACATCTAGAAACAAATAAAGTTATAACTAGTAGACAGAACAGGTTTGTTAATTAGGTTCCTCTAATTTCCCATTACTATTATTTTCTTTTGTATTTTATATTTTGATAAAGTAATCAAATTTGTATAAAGAAATGCCAGAACTGTGAGCTGGAGTTGGAATTTGAAGGGTGTTCAGATGTTCAGGAAGATAGGATTGCACTGAATGATTTAAAAGATTTCTGTCAAGTTATTAATAGTATGTATGTCACTTTGAACTCCCAGAGGAAAGGTAAGATGTAAACATAATGTAATTGTAGCAATAATAACAATAATGTGCAGTGCATGTAGTTTTTAAAATTTATTTCTCTAATTTTTGTAATTCCTTCTTGACACTTACAAGGTCTTATAGAAAAATACTATATACTCATAGTACATAGAACATTTATTTGATATTACAAAAATAAACTTCACAAATGAACAAATGATTCCTGCTGATGCTGTGACACACATTTGCTCAATCAGAAGCGAAGTGTTAATTCTACCTATTAGTCATTTAAACTTAAATTTGTAATTATTAATTTCTAGGTTCTTGAATTGTAAGATGTGTGATCTTTGTTTCTTTGTTTAGAAAGGAACATACTGTATGCCTTGAAAGCCAAGAAACAAACCTGAGCTAGCTTCCTTAATCCCCTAGTTTTTGCAAAACATCCTTTATTAAAAAATCATAAGATTAGAGAAAGAACATTTGTGGTCCAAATTAACACTAAGGGACATATCTATTTTACAATGACATAATCCATAGAACGTATGTATTGCTATATTGCAGCAGTTCTACTTTAGACTAAGTTTCATTCATTTCAATAAAATTTTTGAGTAGATTAGTGGAAACACCCTGCCATTCTTATTGGTGAACTACTTTTGCAACAAGTTATACATGCCTATTAGGTGTGCTATAATGTGGATTAAAATATACTTAAAAAGATTAAGCAAAACTGCAACTGTGGGAAATACTGTTCAGTTATATGTAAAAAATATATTACTTTTAAAAATGGAAATGCATCTTACATTGGAATTGTTTTGCAACAAAGAAACCTAAGTGCACAATAACATATTAAAATATAGATATATAATGTCAGATGCCTATTAAGCTATCATCTGTTTCATTGGAATTAGTTTCAATTAGTAGTATCTATGTTTCTCTGAAAATAAGACCGGGGAAGACTAGGGCTTATTTTGAGGCCTAAAAGAAAACAAGACCGGGTCTTATTTTTTTTTGGGGGGGGGCTCAAAATAAGCACTAGGGCTCATTTTTGGGGGAGTGTCTTATTTTTTTCCCCATGTACAGGAGGCATATGACTTCTGCTTGCTGCTGGGCAGGAGGGTGCACAGTGTGGCAGTGTTGCCACCGTGAGGCAGGGGGTGGTGGAGTTGCTCCACATGCCCTGCACCGGCTTACCTCAAGGCCCCCACAGCCAGGCCATCCATGCCCCAACACGTGCCTCGCCTTGTGGCCTTGGCACCAGCACACTGCTCAGCTTCCTGTTTTGTTGCAGCTGCGAGCAAGCAGAAGAAGTGGACTGGTGGCCATATGGTCTCCTGCTGCACATGGTTGCTAGTGTTGCCACCACAAGGTGGTTGTCGGGCAGTGGATGGTCTGGGTGCAGGGATGTGAGGTAAGCTGGTGCGGGAGGCAGCTCTACCCCCCCCCCCCGCTTTGCCTTGGGGCTGCAGCACTGTGAACAACCAGATGGAATAGGCGGGCAGCTGGCTGCTCTTAAGTAGGGCTTATTTTGTGGGTAGGGCTTATATTAGGTGCACATGTAAAACATGTTAGGTTTTATTTTCAGGGAAACAGGGTATATGGCTGTAAGGGAGAAAAACTATTTATGAATATCATGAAATGCAGGAAAGACATTTTAGTTACTATTACCTAAGATATCACTGATTATTGGATGCTGTTGATAGATAAGGGCAAATGTCTTCTGGTCATTGTCTTTCTACAAGCATCAATGGATTCTCCATATAATTTTCAGTCCAATTAGATCTATAGGCCAAGGCAGCTTTAAAACAAAAATTTATTGTCATGGCTGCCCAAAATGATACTGCAACACATGAACATGTTAAATCTTTGAAGAGTTTAGCTTAATATAAATCAGCCTCCCAGTTAGAAAAATATTTAACAACTTATACATCTCAACATTTAAAAAGAGCCTTTTCTGGAACTCGGTTCAAACAACTAGATTACATATAAGATATAGGAGGTTTCATGAACTTCCAATTGAAGAAACATTCTGTGGAGCACCAGCCATTGAAGACACTGGACACCTTCTTTTTTGACTCTGCAGAAAGAGATGCTTACTTTGATTTTTATTAAAAACTAAAATATATTCGGGCATCCTGGAGAAAATCTCTTACTTTTTGCATGGTACAAATCTGCATATCACTAGTAGCATCACACTCTTTATTTCAAAGGCAAAGAGGACAAAATATTTAGATCAGATTGCCTTATTAAGGACATGTCCTACTGTTTTCTTTGTACCAATGTATATTTGTATTTGATAGGGTCAAATAATTAAATCAATAAAGTTTCTCTAACATTAACAACATAGAAGCATCTGGTCTCAGCTTATGATAGCAAATTGTCAACTGTATCTGAGCTCACAACTAAATAAGCAGGCTATTAAACAAACCTGGGTACGGGTACCACAACGGACATTTTGGTCTATAGTCTAGACTGAAAAATGGGGGGGGGCACATCCTTGAAGAAGGAAGTCGTAAAGGACTTTTACACTGTGGTCAAGAAAGCTACATGGGTGTGTTTGAGAAATCACTAGGAATCAAGTCAATTTGAAGAGTGCTATGCTTTCAAGGATCTGACTTACCATTGTTTGTACTAGAATACCAGGCCAGACCCCATGTGTACAGATCACTGTACTTATGCAGATACAATATTCTAGTCAACTGTGCAAGGCAGTGAAGGCACCTAATAAAAATTTTAAAATGGAAATTTTGATAATAAGCTATCAGAACAAATCACATACTATTGAAATAAGTACCCTGTTCAGTTTAAAAACAGATTTATTAGATAAGTATCCAGTGTAAAAATTCTATCTTCAAATTCTGCCATATTTTTGTTCCTCTGCAAAAAGAGCCATCATTACAGGGCGCACTGGAATAGATGCAATGAATAAAGGAGTGGAAATTTAAACCATATCATATGCATGCCATACATTTGACCCATAGATAACTCATTTATTTGTGACTCTAAGTTTTTTGGAAATGCATGTGATTTGATTTGTTTCCCTTTTTCCTTTGTGCATGTCTTCCAAAACAAACTAATACATATTTTCTTATTTCAACAAAGATAAAGTCCATAGACCTACAAATGAGGGAGTACATTTCTATTTCAGAAGAAGATCTGAGCTGACATATTCTAGGCAGGTTTGACAACCTATGGCTGACAAATGGGTTCTAATGGAGTATAATTTTCCCTCTAACATACACATCTAGCACTGTTGATAATACCTCCATTGTCTTACCTATAACTGACAAGAGTTACTACCTATTTTAGCTGCTATCATATTGAGCCCCCTGAGAAAGACATTGGGCATTGTACTCTCTTATTTGTTGCTCAATAATAGCCTCCAAGCCCTATAATCAGCTGGCTACATGCATGTCTTCAAAGAGAAATGCTCCAATTTTCACTGCCAAAACTAAAGTCTCTTTGATTGGCTTGCTTTGATTGAATTTTCAAGAGGCATCTGGTTGACTACTGTAAAATTCCAACAAATCCTAATCTTAACAGTACCATTGTAAAAATTAAGAATTTGAAAGCTAAAAATATTAGATTTCATTAAAAATATTACTATACGTTGATATCAAAAATATATTTGGAGGTTATGTATAAAGGGTATTTTGGTATTAACTATTCATAATATTAAGAGTTTAAATATATGTTAGAAGAAATATCCTTCTGGATTTAGCTCCAAGTGGGGAAAAAGACACTGGAAATATGGAGACTGCTTGGAAAGATGGTTTAATGGTGGACAGGATCACATGGTTTGAGTTTCTGAACAGAAAAAGGGGCGAGACGCAATAAGTCCCCGGGTTTTATGCCGTCTCTGGCTTTGAACTTCCTTGGGCCCAGAAAGAGTATCCTGATTGGTTGTCAGACTCCCAGGGGGTGGGGGGTCTTAGCTAGCCTTGCTGGCTGATGTAATTTTCCCAGGTGCCATGTGGTGAGTTTCTGTTGCTAAATGGGTCCTATTGTGCTAGTTTCCGTTGCTAGATGGGTCCTATTGTGTTGCAGATGATGGTCCATTGACAAAGATGGGAGAGAATTGAGTTTCTGCCTCTGTTCCATTGACAAAGGGTGGAGGGGGGCAAGAAGGTGAGAGCTGCTTCATCTTTAAAACACGCTTCTCCATTTCTCATCCAGGGAAACATAATATTCTGCCTTTTTTTAAAAAAAAAATATTTTTTTATTTTTTTAAAAATATAAATATAAAGTACATTTTTTAAGAACAAAGTCTTGATCTGGTCATGAATAGGTACACTCGCTTAGAATTCTTTGACAACTCTTTCCAACATTTCTTCCATTATATCTTTTATCATGAAAATCAAAACACAAATTTTTAACAAATATTCTAACTATTATCACCACAAATCTTAATTTCCAAATGAACACAATTCTATTTTTATTTCCATTTATAAATCAAATTTCTATCTATCCTCCTTCATTCCTAGACCCATTTCATCAGATCTTTAAATCTTAAGATCAATTAACTTACGCCTAAGTTTCTTAAACTTATCATCTATTACACTTTTCATTCTACACAGAATCATTTCATACTCATCTCACTTTATTTTAATTTTCTTACAACTTATTCTTCTTCACCCCATATCTATTATTTTAATAAATTTCCAGCATTTTCATATTTGAACTAATTTCCAGCATATTCTCCTCTCCTTATCTCCAGCTATTGTTTGGCTGACTCCCAGCATGTTTTGTTTTGGCTGTTTTCCAGCATATTCTCCTCCAACTATCCTATCACACCCAAAAAAAGAGAGAAGAAGAAAAAAGAAAAGAGAAAAAAACCCCATCTCCATCTATTATTTTAGCTGATTCCCAGCATATGACTGTTTCCAACATATTCATTAAACATTTTCTTAATTTTACTATTTATCTCTGTGTAATCCCCATTTTATTTTACCTTCCATGTATATCTTAGTTGTTCATATTTAATCATATTATCATTCTCAACTTCATCTGCAATTTAACATTGAGATTTAATTCTTACATCAAACACATCCCCATATAAATCAATAACATTTCTTGGATTCTTCTCATATTCATCTTATCAATACTATCCACCTTTATTTTTAATTTTAATCACATTGTCATATTTTCTATCCTTATACATTTATAAACACCTCCTTTTTATAATTAGTATTCATCTAAACATTGCATTTCCATTTTTAATCAAACTATTTTTATATTCTTTTTTTCCAACCATGTATATTTTATTTCTTCATTTCCTTGTCTATCAACATATAATCCATTTCAAATTGTTCTCTAATTTAGTTCTCAAAGTGTCATTTTAACTCTTTTTGTTACTTTTTTCAATACAAAGTATATCAATTTTTCTTCTTTTATTCCTGCACCATTTTCTTTTGTTCCTACGTCAATTAATAACAATTATAAAAGTTCCGTTGTATTTCCTCTTTCTTTCCACCGAAAAAGCCGTCTGTAGACAAAGAAAAAGCCTCCAGCACCAAAGTCATTTGTAGTTTCAATATTTGTAATTTCAAAGTATTCCAAAGCAATCAGCAAGTTACATTGTTTCTTTTTTTAAAGCAAAAGGTATTTCTCTGCAATCCACACTTTCCTTTAGTCATGCCAGTATCCATTTTGTTACACTTCTTTAACAGTCCAAATTAACTCTTCTTCTTTTAAGTTTTAAAAGTATTGAATCTGTATCTTTTCCTTTAAAGTCCAATTCTAATTTTAAAAAATTTCTCCAGTCTTATTCAGCATGCATCAATTTAATTGTTCCAATTAGAACTGTTCCAAAATAAGTTTTCTAATGGGTCTATCTATCTTCTGTTCGAGTAAAGAATAATTGTTGTATAATGAGATTTGGAAAATTGTAAGCACGAAATGAGTTTAACCGATTGAGATGCTGTCTGTAATTGCTTGTAAGGATGATATTTTTATGTTGTTTTTTTATTTTTAATTAAAATAAATTAAATTAAATTAAATTTTAAATTAAATTAAAATAAAACTTTTTTCAAAAAAAAAAGTTTTTTAGCAGGTCTTTCCCTCCTGAAATTGTTTTTCAAAATCTTCAATGCCCCTCAATTCCACAGCCGCTGTTTTAAGGCTAGGGGTCTTACAAGTACCAATCATTGCTCTAGCGTTGTTACAAGCCTGGGTTGGTGTCACTCACCCGGCTTCAAAGAGTTTCATTCTTTCACTCTTTCCTCCTGCTCATCTCTTATTTCGGTTTGTCCCAGCTTCATGGCAGCCACCATGGCTGCTGCCCCCCACCGCCGACTCACAGAAGTTCTCTCTGACCTCTGAGGAACTTGCCTGTTCCTCTCGGTCTTCCGAGGTGCCCCTCTTCTTCCCCTGTCCCTGTAAGACGAGTTCAGTCTGCAGACCCATCGGCAGCAGTTCGGCAGCCGGGGTTTTCACGGGGTTCATCAGAGCCCGCTATTTCCCCAACTGTCTCGCCACGAAGTCAAACCAGAAATCTTAATATTCTGCCTTTTTAATACTTCCTAAAATATTTCATTCTTCTAGGAAAGGGGTGGGTGCTAACTTCCTACAATATTTAGAAACTAATAAGTACATTTTTGCCTACAGATTTTTGAACAAACTTGAATTTTTTTTCCAGTTAATGATTATGTTAAAATGGATGATATATGTGGTCATCATGGTTTGAAATTTTGTTTATGATAGACAAAATCATTTTGAGATTAAAAGAATCTTTGTACTGTATTCATAAATATTTAAGATAGACCATTTTCCTCATTTCTAACTCAAATAAATTAAAAACTAACTGGAAAGAGTAAAGTGCAATGACAGATTTACTGAAATCTTACAGATAACTCTACTATATTTATCTGAAAAGTTAAACTATATTTAGTTGGAAAGCTAAATATGCTGAAGGGCAGTAGAAGGAAGGAAAATGTAAATTATATCTTTTAAACCAAGCAGAGGTTTCTGTTTTTCAGCTAGTTAGGCAATACTGTTTACTATATTGATTTCTACCTTGAAAAATACATGGTGTGCTGGCATAGGAATGAATATGACTTTTTAAAAAATTGGACAGATGTGAGAGCCTTTTGCATCTGTCTTCATGCAAAGAGAAAAAATAGCACAACCTACCAAAAACAGAACTGTAAAAGACAGAATAGGAATACAGATTAAAATAAGCAAGAAAATGATAAAAGAACACCTTTCCACTCTAAATGAATTCAAGCATCAGGACCTGATGGATTACATCCCAGAATTCTGAAGGAGCTGGCAGATGTGATCTCAGAATCATTGAACCATACCTTTCAAAATTCCTGGAGCACTGGAGAATCCAGTAATATATGACTGGAAAAGAAGTGATGTGATCCTCATTCTCAAAAAAGGGAAAAAACCGAGCCAGGAAATTACAAACCAGTCAGATTTACAACAATACTTTGAAGATCCTGGAAAAGATAATCAAGCAACAGATCTACAAACACTTAGAAGCAAGCGAAGTTATAACCAGAACTCAACACAGGGTGCTCAAAAACAGATCATGCCAAACAAATCTTATTTCATACTTTGACAAAGTGTCTAAACTAGTGGACCAGCAAAATGCTGTGGACAGAGTATACCTAGATTTCAATAAGGCACTTAATTAAGTAGACCACAACTTTCTTTTTGGTAGGTTAGAAAAATGTGGGATAGATGGCATCACCCCCAGATGGATTTGTAACCGGCTGACAAACCACACTCAAAATATAGTCCTTAATGGAACCACATTCTATATGGAGGGAAATAAGCAGTGGGGTATCCAATGTTCTGTTTTGGGCTCAGTACTCTTCAATATCTTCATAAACAATATAGATGAGGGAATAGAAGAGGAACTCATCAAATCTGCAGATAACACCAAGCTTATCTGCCAACACCACAGAAGATAGGGTCAAGATCCAGATGGATCTCAACAGATTTGAAAACTGTGTCCAATCTAACAAAATGAAATTCAACGATGAAAAAAGTAAGGTTTTACACTTAGGCAAGAAAAACAAAATGTACAGGTACATATTAGATGAAACTTGGTTCAGTAGCAATAACTATGACGGTGATCTTGGAGTCCAAGTGGACATTTGTTATATTTTATGAGAAAATAATATTACTAAAATTAATACTTGCGAGGGGAAAATCACTTCCTTATATATTTCTTTTCCATTACTGAATTCTTATTGTTTTGTTTCTTTTTCTTTTTTTACAACTATTTTTTTTCTTTTTATTCTTTTCTTTTTTTAGTTTGTATTGTTGTAGTCATTGTGATATATATAAAGAATGGTGAGGGCCAACTTTGTTTCCAATGGGGATGGGAGCTATAGCAGAAAAGGTCCATCTTTTGAGCCCTACCAGTTAACATTACTTAGCTGTCAGAACCCAGAACTTGTCCTCCTGCCAGAATGGATAGGACAGGACAAGTGGGGATATACCCAATCCCAAGCAATGAAAAGCTTTAGAGGTGATGATCAGTACCTTGAATTCTACCCAGAAGCACAGTGACAACCAACATAGCTCATGAAGCTTTCTTCAAGTTGGAGCTGCGAGTCCAGGAAGACTCATAAATATCACCCTGGGTCTGTTTGAGTGCTACTTTATTCAGAATAAAGTATAGAAGGTGCATCAAATCAGAAGGTCTGAAAACTCCAAGCCATCCAATCTTGCTTGGGTAGAGACAATCAGACAATCTCACCTAGTAGTTTTCATGTATATGTAAATAGGAGGGGAAAGAGAACCACAGCCCACAAATTGGCGGCTGTGGACTGGATCACTTCCTGCCCCCCATACATGTACTTGGAACTATGTTTTTAGTTTTCAATATTGCTTAAAGACTTTCTTTCAGGTAGTTTTATTTTAAGTAGGCTCATTGAGATAACCTTTAGTTACCTGAATTATTTATGATTTGCTTATACACCATTTTTTTCTTGGATGGATTAAAATTTAAAGCCTACTTTAATTAAAAATAAAGTAGAAGGACTTAAAACCTTTTGGCAAAACATTTCACAGTCCTACCCTGTTTCCTCAAAAGTAAGACATCCCCTGAAAATAAGCCCAATTGGGCTTTTGAGCACATGGCAGTAAGGCCAAGTGCTTATTTCAGGGTTCAAAAAAAATATAAGACAGGGTCTTATTTTCGGGGAAACACGGTATTTTTTAAGCAAGGTTCTGTGTTTTCTATATTGTTTTAATACATATTATCATAAAAAGTCTGTTCTTATGTTCTTGCTTATATCTAAATCCTTCTAATCTTTGTTTTTGCCAATTCCATTTAGAAGAATCATACAAAGAAGAAAACCCAATATGTGATGTTAATGTTACTTTCTAAAAAATACAGTGTCAAGATTGACTTGCAAGGCTCTTCTTGACAAAGAAGCTAAGGGAAGGGGGATGGGTATGAGTGGAATATATGTGGAGCAGGGAGGGAGAAAAGGAACTTACATGATAGCCTAGAAAATCTCGCAATTCCAAGGTCAGACATTGAAGACTTTTGAAAAATACAGACTGTTTTCCCAAAATAAAATGCTTAATCTGGATTGGTAGAAGTGGCCATAGACCATATTGAGGGGCAGGAGAAGATTCCAAGGGAGTATTGGGATCTCCATGAAGTTTTTAGCGAAAAGGCCTCGGACGAGCTGCCTCCCCACCGGGCTACCGACTGCACCATTGAAATACTCCCCGGGGTGAAGCTTCCCAAACCAAAAATCTATCCCATGACCCCTCGAGAATTAGGGGAATTGCGAAATTTTATTGACAAATATCTTGAACGGGGATTCATCGAACGAGCCAAGCCTAAGATGGCGGCGCCAGTGATGTTCCGCGAAAAGAAAGATGGCTCCTTTCGCTTAGTAGTCGATTATAGAAACATCAACGCCATTTGTGTGGAAAATGTGTACCCCCTCCCACTTATGAAGGACATGTTAGCCCACTTAGGGAAGGGAAAAGTCTTCACCAAACTCAATTTAAGAGAGGCATACTACCGAGTGAGAATTAAAGAAGAGGATGAATGGAAAACAGCATTTAATTGCCCACTGGGATGTTTCCAATTCAGAGTGCTCCCTTTTGGCTTACAGGGAGCCCCTGCTGTATTCATGCAATTGATCAACGAAGTATTGCATGAGCATCTGTATAAGGGGTGCTGGTCTACATGGATGACATTCTTATCTATTCTGAAAACATGGCCGACCATGTGAAATTGGTGCGAAACGTCCTGAAAAATCTCAGGGTTGCTGAACTATATGCCAAACTTTCTAAATGTGAATTCCACCAAGACAAAATCTTGGATATCGCATATTGCATGAGGGAATAGAGATGGACCCTGAGATGGTTCGAGCAGTATTGGAATGGGCCGCGCCACGCACCCGCAAACAACTACAGAGTTTCTTGGAGTTTGCTAACATTTATAGACAGTTTATCCCCTCGTTTGCCAAAATCGCGCTGCCAATTACAGATCTTCTGAAAACAAAAAGTGAAGTAAAACCAAGACCCTCGAAACCACTTGAATGGACTATGGAGTGTCAAGCCGCATTCGAAAAGTTGAAACGGCTGTTTGCGGCTGAACCAGTACTCAAACACCCAGACATGGAACAGCCTTTTGTAGTACAGGCTGACACGAGTGACGTAGCTGTGGGAGCAATACTCTTGCAAAAGAATGCAGAAGGGGAACTACAATCTTGTGCCTACACGTTTCGTAAACTATCAGAAACGGAAAGGAGATGGGCCATATGGGAGAAGGAGGCTTTCGCAGTGAGATGGGTGCTATTAACATGGAGACAATTTTTAGAAGGACGAAGCACTCTTTCGAAGTTTGGACTGATCACAAAAATTTGGAGGCATTAAAAACACCACGTAAACTGTCCCCAAAGCAAGCTCGTTGGGCCCAACATTTCAATTGTTTCAATTTCACTCTACGCTACCTTCCTGGTGTAAAGAACTTCATGGCAGACACACTTTCCAGATTGCCTCAGTACAACAGCATCAAGAAGGAAGTGGTTCAGCCTATTATCCCTTCGACACAATTGGCAGCACCAGTTATTACCAGAGCACAGGCAAAAGCCGAGCCAGAACTCTCGGGAGATTTGATTCAAAGATTACGAGAAGCTCTGGGAACTGACGAGTGGTTTAACAACCACTCAAATGAATGTACACTCCGTGATGGACTAGCTTGGATTGGGGCAAAATTGTATGTTCCGGCCAGTTTAAAAGTGACAGTATTGCAGTATGTCCATGACACCAAGGCAGCAGGATACTTTGCATTTGTTAAAACTCTTCATCTTGTTAAGAGACAGTTTTGGTGGCCTGCACTCAAGAAGGACATAGAGGCATATGTGGCTAGCTGTCCAGTGTGTGCCTCGGCTAAAAGACCTCCAGGGAAGCCACCTGGATTACTTCAGAGTGTGGCTAGACTGAATGCCCCGTGGAAGGAAATATCCATGGATTTTATTGTAGACCTACCAGAGAGTGAAGGGTGCACTGTCATTTGGGTGGTGATGGATTTGTTTTCCAAACAAGTGCATTTCATCCCTTGTTCAAAGATCCCTTCAGCAAAAACCCTTGCAAAACTGTTTATTCGTCAGATTTACCGGCTACATGGAGCTCCAAAAAGAATAATCTTGGACAGGGGTGTACAGTTTGCTTCCAACTTCTGGAAGGAGTTTTTGAAGTTGATAGGGGCTTAGCCCGGGTACTAAGTTCCAGTCACCACCCCCAAACAAATGGGGCTTGTGAAAGGACCAATGGGATTTTAGAACAATACCTGAGATGTTACGTAAATTACCAGCAAGACAATTGGGTGGACTTATTGCCATTTGCAGAAGTGGCATATAATAATTCCATACACAGTAGCACCGGGTTCACTCCGTTTAAGGTTGCATCGGGCCAAGATTTTGTACCGATCCCCGAGCTACCACAAGATGATCCCCAGAACCCCATCCTTGATGGGCTGGATTGAACAATTAAGGAGCACTTGGGCAGTAACTCGAAAAGCATTAGATGAGGCATACCGAGCCCATAAGGCGCAGGCCGATAAGAAAAGGTCCCCAGCACACGTCTATAAAGTGGGTGATAAAGTCTACCTTTCCACTAAGTACTTACAGACTTCCCAAAAGTCAAAAAAACTTGGTCCCAAGTATGTGGGTCCATTTCGTGTGATTAGATTGATTAATCCAGTAACAGTTGAATTAGAGTTGCCAAAAACATTGAGACGTATACACCCTGTATTTCATGTTAGCTTGTTGAAACCTGAACACTTGTCTCCGCTAAGGCCGAACCAAAGCTCCCCTCCAGTTCCCATACTCATAGAGGGGGAGCAACATTTTGAAGTTAAGGAAATTTTACACTCTAGGAAACACCATGGTAAAATGCAATATCTGGTGGCCTGGAAACATTTCCTTTTGTCTCAAGCTGAATGGGTGAATAAACGGGATGTCCGGGCCCCAAAGAAAGTACAGCAATTCTATACCAAATACCCTGATAAACCTTAATTCCTGTATATATTTTGTTTTCTCTTTTCCTTTCTTCTTTTCTATTCTAGGACTAACGTCTTTTCTGCAGAGGGGCCAAATGTCAGCCTCCGCTTTGACTGCTTCAGCTGCCATAAGAAATGGAGGGGGAAACAGTTAGGGGGGCGAAGGGGGGGGGAAGAGCACAGGAGGAGGCAGGAGGAGTCTTTCCAAGAAACGAAACCGATTCTCCAAAGGAGCCATCAGACCAACCGTCATTACATTCCTGATGGATGACGTTGCCAGACGTGATTCCACCTGACCTTTGGGAGACCTTTGGATTGGATGATGGACGATGGACAAGGGGGGAGGGAGATGCTTTCTAGATGCAATTTCGCGTGTTTTGCTTAGTTCCAGCTTTACCTGGGTTGCGATCTCTTCATTTTCAGTAAAAGTACTAATCTCTATAAAAATGGAGTTTGGGTCATTCTTTCCTGGATTTTGAAGGAAGCATACCTGACACTTGTGTTGTAAAATTTTATCTTTTAAAAATTATATTAATTTGCCACCCTTTCCCAAAACATTTTGGGTCTCAAAGCCTGAGTTTTAAGAACTTTGTCCCCATTTTTAAAAAATCATAACTATGTCACTTATTACTTTGAAGTGATTTGAAGTAGGAATGCAACTCGGGAGTACAACTTCATAGAAATTACTATAAGTCCTAATCAGTTTCATGGAATGTTTCTGGGTACATATATAATCTATCAACAGGTTTCCACAATTTTGGCCACTACTGTAACCATACCATATTCAACAAATAGTTCTTAATGGTACTATATTTACATGAAAGGAAGCAAGTAGTAGGGTACCACAAGGTTCCGTCTTAGGCCCAGTACTGTTCAATATTTTCATAAATGACTTAGATGAAGGAATAGAAGGGGAATTCACTTGATTTTGCAGGTGACACTAAACTGGCAAGAATAGCCAACACCCCGGAAGACAAGCTCAGTATCCAAAAGGATCTTGACAGACTTGAACAATGGAACCTATTCAACAACATGAAATTTAGTATGGAGAAAAGTAAGGTTTTACACTTAGACAGGAAAAACCAAAGATACAAATACAGATTGGCAAAATCTGGCTCAAAAACAGTAACTGTGAGAGGGACCTTGGAGTTGTAGTGGATGATCACTTAAATATGAACCAGCAGTGTGCGGCAGTGGCCAAAAAAAGTTAATGAAATCCTTGGTTGTATAAACAGAGGCATAGAATCAAAATCATGTGAAGTTTTAGTACCACTTTATAAAACCTTAGTAAGACAACACCTGGACTATTGCATCCAGTTTTGGTCACCACATTACAAAAAAGATGTTAAGACTCTGCAAAGAGTGCAGAGAAGAGCAACTAAGATGATTAAAAGCCTGGAGACTAAAACATATGAAGAATGGTTGCAGGATTTGGGTATGGCTAGTCTAGAGAAAAGAAGGAACTGGGTTGACAGGATAGCAGTATTCCAGTATTTGAGGGGATGCAACAAAGAAGAGGGGATCAACTTATTTTCCAAAGTACCAGAGGGCAGGACAAGAAACAATGGATAGAAACTAATCAAGGAGAGAAACAACTTGGAATTAAGGAGAAACTCCTAACAGTGAGGACAACAGTGAGGACAACCTAATAGTGAGGCAGCTTGCCTTCAGAAGTTGTGAGTGCTTCATCACTGGAGGTTTCTAAGAAAAGACTGAACAGCCTCCTGTCTGAAATGGTATAAGGTCTCCTGCTTGAGCAAGGGGTTGGACTAGAAGATGTCCTAGGTCCATTCCAGCTCTATTAATTCTAAATTTATCTGCCTTTTGACTAATTTAAGCTAGCTTCTACTAACTCTCTTGAGGACATTAGAAATGTGAAATGTGTGCAGCTGTCATTTAAGGAAATATCCTCTGGCCAGATTATGTATATCAACTTGAACTTCAATAAAAATGATCACCAGGTTTTGCTAAGTCAGAACAATTTTTTGAACTTTTGTGTTTGTGTAGCTGTGATATAAAGAAAATGTTATTTTAAAGCAAGCATGATCTAATGAGAGACTAGCATGATCTAATGTCTGGTTCATTCATCTAGTCCTTCACCCAATAGCAATGAGGAGGAAAAAAACCTGAGTGATGTTGTAAAATCCTCGAATCTTGATTGGTCATATGACCAAGTGGAAAAAATGTGACTTCAGAAATTATGTGTCATAGCTGTGGGTGGCAAAGGGAAGTCACAAGACTAAGAAATGGCCACTGCTTTAGGAGTGACTGAATCCAAGTCATATGACTGCAGAGACCTCTTGTTGATCTTGTTGGTTTTGGAACTTTGAACAGTCATTAAATGGCCATTTGTACCTTAAAGCCTACTTATATATCCTTGTAAAAACTATAATTTTTTAAATCACAGATTCAAAATTTATAAGAAATTAACCTGAGAGATTAAAAACCGCATCATTTTTAGACATCTTGGCAGTGGTGGGTTGTTCCCGGTTTGCACCGATTCGCAAGAACCGGTAGTAAAAATTTGTAGTAGTTCGGAGAACTGTTAATAACATTGGCTGGCCACACCCCTGAACTGGTCCCTGGCCCGGTTGCTGCTCGCTTACCTCACCCACCTCATTAGAGCCTTTTTTTTTTTTGCTTTTAAAAGCATTTTTTCTACAACCTCTTCAGCTGAAAAAATGCTTTTAAAAGTAAAAAAAAAAAGCCTCTGATGATTGTGCGGCTCAGCTGGGATCGTCAGAAGCGAAGAGGTTGCAGGGGAAAAAAAAGCCTTTAAAAGCCTCAGGTGATCCCCACTGAGTTGCCTGATCGTCAGAGGCTCCTAAAAGCATTTTTTTCTGCAACCTCTTTGGCCGAAGAGGTTGTAAAAAAAAAAAGCCTTTAAAAGCCTCTGGCGATCCCCACTGAATTCCCTGATCGTCAGAGGCTCTTAAAAGCATTTTTTTTCTGCAACCTCTTAAGGTTGTAGAAAAAATGCTTTTAAAAGTTTAAAAAAAAAGTTGACCACGCCCACCCAGTCACATTACCCACCAAGCCATGCCCACAAAATAAGCCACGCCCACAGAACCGGTAGTAAAAAAATTTAGAACCCACCCCTGCATCTTGGTAATATCCATGCATTTCTGGAGAAACATTGCCACTTGAACAAACCAAGAAGCAAACACAAGCCTCTTTTCATAGCTTCCTTTTGCATGAATATTTTGAGAGAGCAACCTAGTTTTCAAAAACAGACTTCGCACCATCCTGAGGGATATGCTAATGAGAACAGTGAGAATCAATGCCAAAAAAAATGAAACTGTTGTCAGTCTTTTTTTCTTAAAGCTACTTTCATTAAAAAAAAAAAATCTTTTTATATTGTTGTATTGCTGAATTCAATTCTTACATTTTTCATCCTTGAATCTGCTTCCCTTAGATACATGCATTTCTAATCAGAATTAACCAGCTGCTAGAGTTATTTGGTTAATTTAACAGTACTTCTGTTCTAGAAATATAGTAGTTAATGGGAATGACATCTCTGATGTATTCCTTTGATGGAGGAAGGCAATTTAATACAGGAAATGCCAGCCTATGAAAAGTTTTAATTGGGCTGGAAAACTGGGCTCTTCTTAAGATGTTAAGGTGTACTAATCTATGTTCATATAATTTTATAAAGCAAAGTAATTAAGAAAAGAAAGGGGAGAGACCACTGATGAGATAATGTTTTAAATGAGTTTATGTCTTATTTTATGCCCTAAAGCTGGTAGTAAAACATTTACAGGAGTAAAAATAACTATTTTCATAACTATAGAGAAGTGAATAATGCTAAAATGTCTCAAGTTATTGAGTGAAAGATTCCATGACTGAAGACCTAAAAGCTGTCCAGAATTCAAGACAGAAATGTTGTAAAAGCCAGAGTATTCAACTTCTCAACGAGATGAGCTGGCGAGCACTAGATCTTATGTTGTTTGCAACAGGTGGAGAGGTGGGGACAAAAGGCAAATGTTTTATATGCTGGAGGCATCTCCCATATTGACAGATCTGTCAGTGACTTATGAGGCTTTGAGGCAGCCACTGGAATTTCATCTCATGACCTGCATCTTCAAGTGCCTTCTTTCTTCTCAGCTACTGAAATTTCTCTGTTTTTTTCTTAGATTTTTAGTTAGTTAGGTTTTTTTAACTAGAAGTTGTGACTGTGCAAACACATTTTAAAACCAGTTCTTCATTTTATTCTCTCATTTAGCAGAGGGATCCTCAAGGGATATAACACTTGGCGCCAAAGGCAGAGACACTGGCACCAGTATCAAAATCATCTGACCCATTCAAACTATTTTGTTTTCTAATAGCAGACTTTTCAAAAATCAATAGAGCCTATGCATACATAATAAAAACATGGTGGTTCGTTTGCAGATGTTTTAGACAATTTAGGATTAGCAAATATACATTTTTTTAGTGCTTGTCAATTGTTTATGTGATTATGCATAATTTGTTGCCTTATTAGCTTACAGTTCTTTTAGAATAGTTATTTAACATTCATATTTTAATATGCTTTTTTACTTTTTCTCAAAAAAGTTTTAAATTATATTTTCATTATGTTTTAAAATGTTAGGAACTGTATTACAGGGTTTGGAAGAGTATGAAATCCTTTGGATGACTGAACTTCGGTAAGCATACGAAGCCCAGAAGACTGAATAAATCATTTCTTATAGGAACATGTTCAAGCTACTATACAGTTACAAATGAAACTCTTTCTACTTGTTTTTTTTATCACAGAATGTGAATGATTTAATGATGAGACTTTATTAATATTCCATACAATTTACTCTCTTTCTTCCAGTAAATGAATATAATGTCAGAAGGCAGTGAACTACAAGGAAAAAAAAATTTCTCTGGGGAGCTGCATTTTCCATCAAATAGATCCTGTCTGTCATTATAAATGTCTTCCTAAGAAAGGGGAAGGATTATGATGGAAATTACTTGGAAAAAAATCAGTTTTAATAATTTAGTAATTTATTAAATTACTAGTAATTTAGTTATTTTCTTTATTTGTCTGCTCTCCAAAGATTGCTGAAAGAGGTATCATTTTACAAGAGTGATTTTTTTAAAAATAAAATTGGGCCCAAAGGTAATTTTCAATTTCAATTTCTCTGTACTTTTAAACATACATATATACATGCATGTATATGTTTACACAATTTATACAATGTACTGATACAGGGTGTCAAACTCAATTTCATTGAGGGCCACATCAGCCTTATGGTTGCACTCAAAGGGCCAGTTGAGTGTACAGGTAGTTCTCGACTTACGACCACAATTGAACCTGAAATTTCTGTTATTAAGTGAGACATTTGTTAAGTGAATTTTGCCCCATTTTACGACCTTCCTTGCCATGGTTGTTAAGTGAATCACTGCAGTTGTTAATTTATTAACCTGCTGTTAAGTAAACCTGGCTTCCCCATTGACTTTGCTTGTGAGAAGGTTGCAAAAAGATAATCACATGACTTTGGGACCCAGCAATGCATTCCTGGATTTTGTGATGCACACTCTGACAATTCCCCCATGGATTTTAAATTTTTTTTTAAAAAAAATCATCTGACTGGCACCTTTTTTCTCCTCCTCCTTCCTTCCCCGTCCCCTTTTCTCATAGAAACTACAGAGCCTGTAGTACAGTGGACTAAAGCACTGTAATTAACATCTGCTGCTTGCAATTACTGCAAGTTCAAATCTCACCAGGCTCAAGGTTGACTCAGCCTTCCATCCTTTCAAAGGTAGGTGAAATGAGGACCCAGATTGTGGAGGCAATAAGCTGACTTTGTATAAATATACAAAAGTATGAAGGCTATTGCTTAATGAATTGTAAGCTGCCCTGAGTCTCTGGAGAAGGGTGGCATATAAATTAAAGCAAAAAAAAAAACAACTGCTGTGGCTGCCCAGCCCTCAAACTCCCAAGGCACCAACCCCCTTCGCCCAGTGGTGGGATTCTACTGGTTCGCACCGGTTCAGTAGAACCAGTTGTTAAGTAGTTAAGCAGTTCGGAGAATCGGTTGTTAAAAGAAATCTCCTTTTGTTTTTTTCCACTTTACAGGGTTAATCCTGTAAGGAATTACAACATTCAGTGTTGTTTCCTAGTCTAATCTTTATTGCTCTGCTTACAGAAACTGCCTCTCCAGCAGTATGCCTAGATTTACTGTCGCTTCCGGTTCAGGAGGTTCTCGGAGGGTTTTTTGCTTGACTTTCTTAAAGGGGAAGGGTTGTTTTAAGCTTTTTACACTGCTTTGGGAGGAAATACTCCCCTGTTGGAGTTCTTCCAGCCTGGGTGCAATAATCAGCACTTTGAAGAAATAATTGAATAACGAAGCAGAAGCTTTTAATGACAAGGAACCAAGATGAGTGACATTCAGCAAGTCTTATTGGCTAGCTAGAAAGATTGACATTCAAATGTGAGTTTACATACCCTTTCTGACTTTTGGTCTAAAACTGGTTTTTGGTGAAGTTTAATTCTGTGCTTAGTGATGTTTAATCCTGTGTTTAGTGATGAGATAATTTTCCCTATTCAGCTTTGTTTGGAAGGAAAAATGTTAATCTCTGTTCCTGAAAAGAAGCAGTTTTGGAAATCTGACTAGTTCTGTGTCTATTTAGTCTGGTAATTGGTTTAACACCCATGGTTCCTAATGACTGAAATGCTTTATTGACAACTTTTTTGGAAGACATTTGCTATCATCTTTTTCCAAGGACTGCCTCAAATTCCTTGGAAATTGAACTGGTTCAAAGACCTTGCAAAACTGTCATCAAATGGTTTTTATGCCTAAATTTAAACTCTCAATCTCAAATCTTTAAGCCCTGAGCCAAACTGGCCCTATAAATTTAGGAATCAATGAAATAATATGACAAAAAAAAATATTTCTGCAAACCTGCATGTGGAAGTAGTTCTTCCATGACTAATTTCATTCTGTTGCCTTCTCATTCTATTTATTATTCAAGAACTAATGTATATATCAAACTGCTGCCATATTTTAAACTTATTTATTTCTGGGCATTTTTATTACAGTTCTTTAAATATTTGCTTTCTTTTGTAAGAAATTTCTCTCATGCTGCCCCCCCCCTTGACATTACATTTTGGTTGTCTACTGTTAAATCACTACCTATTTCCTGATATCTTTGTAATGCTTGATCTGTCAATTCTTTAGGAGTCCTTTCTTCCATTTTCTTATTTCATCTCATGACTTTTTAATTTGTTAGCCTATTGGCAAGACTTTGTACATGTAGGGTTTTTAAAATATTAAATGTTAACAATGATCAAGAGAAAACTATTGTGGCATAATCCTAAAAATTTGATCGATCTCAGGCAACCAAATAATGAATATTTTAGAACAGGGATTCCATTTGTGGAATAGAAGTTAAAATTAAAAAACCATAAAACTTGTGTTCTGAGTTTAGAAGCCTTATAAATAACACTCAAAATTAACACTTAATTTAACATAAAAATGAGCAATTGAACAAGCTATAAAGCCATTTGACATTGAGTTTGGCATTTTGGTTATATATTTATCACTTTTCTTCTGCTTTAATAATTTTCCTCTTGTGAAATTATGTTGAGATTTTAAAATACTGCTATAGGAAATTACATTTTTACCATGTTTCCCCGAAAATAAGACCTGGTCTTATTTTTTGGGAGACTCCAAATAAGCATTAAGGCTTATTATAAAATAAACATTAGGGTGATCAGCCTGGGTGGGCAGCTTTAGCGCACATAAGAGGCAGCAAGCGTGCTGTGTCTGGTAGCAGCTACATCCTGCCGGTCTGCGTAACACAGGTGAGTTGATTTACTTACTTTTTACTTTATTTTGGATTTATATACCGCCCAACTCCCGAAGGACTCAGGGCAGTGAACAGCCAAAGGATAAAACACACATAATACAAAATTTAAAAAACAATGTAAAAACACGTTAAATAATTTGGCCCATACAGATTAAAACAAATTTAAAATTAACAATTAAAAAGAAGTTAGGCCAGGCCAGCCTGTTGAAATAAAAAGGTCTTGAGGGCACGGCGGAAAGTATGTAAATCTGGGATCCTCTGTATCTACCCTTCTTTCTGTCCTTCCTTCCTTCCTTCCTTGCTTCCTCCTTCCCTTCCATCCTTCCATCCTTTGTTAAATAAATAAATACTGCTTTCTGAGTTCTACTAGTTGCGTTACTGAAACAACATGAACCAGATAGTACCAACTCTGTCAGATCTCAAATAAGGGCAGAAATCATAGAGAGAGGTGATCCTCTTTGCCCTTCACCTCCACTTGTGGCTGGCTCTGCTTCTCTTTTTCTTCCCTTTTCTCTCTCTCTCTCTCTCTCTGTCTCCCCCCACCCCAAGCGAGATTCCCTCCTGGGCCGGGATCATGGCGGCAGTGGGGATGGTGACTCCTCTTCCTCCTGCCGCCACTGTGCAGTGAGTAGTGGACTGCACTGCGCAACACAGGCGAGCCTGGGCTGTGCAGGGGGCAGCCTGGGCTGCACAGGGGATCTGGAGCTCTTCCCTTCCTGCATCCGGTGGTGGCAGCTGCTCCTCCTGTTCTCCTCCTTTCTGAGCCAAAACAAAAGGGACCAAGGTTGGTGCTGAGGTGCCCGCGAAGGACACGGAATTGTAAAAAAGCAGCCGGTGGTGGCAGTGTGGAGAAACGCTAGGAGCGCTTCAGTTGTGCGACTCTGCAGAGATGCTTCTTGGGGCAGAGAACATGTCACACGACCGGGTCAGCAGGGAGCTGCAAGAGAGGGGTCAAAGTGGCTCTGGGGCCACAGGTTGCTGACACCCATCCTAGACTTAACAGTTGTTAATAAGAAAGACCAAAACATCTGGATTGTGAACATTGCAATACCTGGAGACAGCAGAATACAAGAGAAAGAACTGGAGAAGATAACTGGAGAAGAGCCTGAGTGGCGTAGGAGGCTAATGCCTCCTAAGGCAGCATTTAACATCCAGCTGCCTGCAATTACTGTGAGTTCAATTCTCACCAGGCTCAAGGTTGACTCAGCCTTCCATCCTTTCTAAGGTGGGTAAATTGAGGACCCAGTTTGTGGGGGCAATAAGCTGACTTTGTATAAATATACAAAAGTATGAAGGCTATTGCTTAACGCATTGTAAGCCGCCCTGAGTCTCCGGAGAAGGGCGACATATAAATCAAATTAAAAAAACAAACAAACAAAAAAACATACAAAGACCTGCAAATAGAAATGGCATAACTGTGGCAAAGACAAGCAAAGATAGTATCAATAGTAATAGGCACCTTGGTGAAATCCCAAAATAACTGGAGCACCATTTGAACACTACTGGTATTGACAAATTCACCATCAATTACAAATACCACTACTGGTATTGACAAATGCAAAGGACAGCTTTACTTTTGCAAATCAATTGCAAAAGACAGCTTTACTTAGACCAGTTTACAACATGTGACAATATCTGTAATATCACCAAATATCCACCTCTTTTAGGAAAAAAAACCTGGTGGTACTTCAGCTCCTGCGGTCATTGGAGGAAACTGATTATCTAGACTCTTTTCAGTCTGGCTTCGGGCCTGGCTACAGCATGGAAACTGCCTTGGTCATGCTGATGGATGATCTCTGGCGAGCCCAAGATGGGGGTCATTCCTCCATCTTGGTGCTACTTGACCTCTCAGCGGCTTTCGATACCATGGTATCCTTCTGGGACGACTAAGAGAGTTGGGAGTGGGAGGCACCGTGTTACGGTGGTTCTCCTATCTCTCTGGACAGTCACAGTCAGTGTTGGTAGGAGGACAGAAGTTGACCCCTAGGCCCCTCGTTTGTGGGGTGCCTCAGGGCTCGGTCCTCTCTCCCCTCTTATTTAACAGCTACATGAAGCCACTGGGTGAGATCATCTGACGATATGGGGTGAGGTATCAGCAATACGCTGATGATACCCAGCTGTATATCTCTACCCCGAGTCAATTCAGTGAGGTGGTGGATGTGATGTGCCAGTGCCTGGAGGCCGTGAGGGTCTGGATGGGAGTCAACAGGCTCAGACTTAATCCAGACAAGACCGAGTGGCTGTGGGTATTGCCTCCTAAAGACCATGCTGATTGTCTATCCTTGGTTCTGGGGGGGGGAGAAATTGTCCCCCTCAGAACAGGCTCGCAATTTGGGTGTCCTCCTAGACTCACAGCTAAGATTGGAGCAACATCTGTCAGCTGTGGCTAGGGGGACCTTTGCACAGGTTCGCCTGGTGCACCAATTGCGACCCTACTTGGATCAGGAGGCTCTCCTCACAGTCACTCATGCCCTTGTCACCTCATGGTTAGATTATTGCAATGTGCTCTACATGGGGCTACCCTTGAAAAGTGTTTGGAGACTACAGTTGGTCCAGAACGCAGCCGCGCGAGCTGTCGTGGGTGCACCTAGGTACACCCACATTATACCAATTCTCTGCGAACTGCACTGGCTCCCTATTGGTCTCCGGTCACAATTCAAGGTGTTGGTTATTACTTTTAAAGCCCTCCATGGCTCAGGGCCAGGGTATCTTCGAGATCGCCTTCTACCGCATAGCTCCCAGCGACAGGTAAGATCCCACAGAGTTGGTCTCTTCAGGGTCCCGTCAGCTAAACAATGCTGGCTGGCAGGCCCGCGAGGGAGGGCCTTCTCTGTGGCTGCCCCAGCTGTCTGGAACCAGTTACCTCCTGAGGTCTGGACCATCCCCACCCTATTGGCCTTCCGAAAAGCGGTAAAGGCCTGGCCTTCCAGCAAGCCTGGAGCCGTTGATTTCGTTGCTGCGATTTGGCAAGATCCGGCCATGAATGGTGTGAATGGGTTTTAATTGTTTTTAATGGTTTAACTTTTAATGTTTTATATATGGTTTTCAAATGCATTGTAAGCTGCCTTGAGTCTTCGGAGAAAGGCAGCATACAAATTGAACAAATAAATAAATAAATAAACACTCAATAGGTGGATAAAAATGCCAAATCCAGTCTGAACAGCCAGCAGACTCTGCAACATATCATCATCATCTAAAGAATTCTGAAGGATTTAAGTTTATTCCAGCATCAATACAAAGATATTAAAACTCTTTCACAAGCCATAAAGAGGGAATTTTCCAATGTAGTTATTTTTCATTGGAAAGTCAAAGGTAATGTTTTTAGATTAGGCCCTGGGGGGTGGGGAGAGGTAGACTCATGTTCATGTCACAACATCTGGGCTATTATGTTCAAGTACTGAATCAGATATAAAGTAAATAACCTTTCTGGTAGCTTTTGTTTCATGCTTCAGGTGTTTGATAGTGTCTCTCTGGAGTATGAGGTTTTTTAAACGCATACAGAAATCTTTCAAAATAATGAGAGTAGATGTGTAATCACACATGAAGGTTGGTCTTCTTTTCAACCTCTTAATAAGGAAAGAAATCTCTCAAGTCCTTATGGCTCAGTTACAAAATTTCAGCATAGCTATATATTTAAGGGCACTAGTATTTCAGAACTGCACACGTGAGTACTAATGGCATTGTGCAGTGAACTGTTTAGAAGACTAATATTTTATTTCACGTCTCCACAATATAATTAATTACTCTCTATGCAATGTTCACCATTTCTGACCCAGAACAATGATGAAAGGAAAAGAAGAAATACCACACCAAAGGGAGAACACCACATTTTTCCATAAGTGTTGCTGCTACTTTAAAAGTGAGAAAGAGGAAGACAGGTTTTGTTAGATGATATGAGTGGCAAAGAAGTGCAAGGGCAGAAAAATCATGAGAGGGTGTAATTGAGCAAGCTGGAGTCTTTTTATTTTTTCTGCTTCTATTCAAATTGAAGCAAGGGGAAAAGAATTTGGAAAGAAAGAAAGTAAAGCTTGGCCTCAAAACATCTATAGGATACAAGCACATTGAAGAAAATATAATCCATCCTTTTGGAATAGAGGGGAAAGGAATTCATTGTTTAATGAACCTAGAGCTGACAGAAAAGAAGAGTTTGAGTAAATTCACCCATTTCTATTAATAAGTGATTATGCTTCTCTCCATGCCAATGAAAGTGTTCTGGTTTTGGCAAATCAAATAATTGATAAGAGAATAAAATTAGTCCAGTAAGAGTGGAAATTGACAATCCCAGAAATTCTTCACCTGCATAAAAAGCTGAAAGCACACCTATTGTTAAAGTAATAAGAAAAAGGTTCAGTAAAACAAAAAATCCAGAAACAAAATAACTTTCATTTCTCTGAGCTTTTCTCCACTGCAGCTTGCAATAGCTTGTCTATTATGTGGAGACTAGCTATAACTGAAATTGATTTTAAGAAATCCTATTTTGAATTTCCAATTATTTCCTTTTCTTTAACCACAATGCTGGACAGGGATTCTGTCTAGATTGTGGTTAAATTGTTTTTAATTGGTGCTGCTGCTGCTTTTTCTTTCTCAGCCATATCAAGAAAGCGAGCACCAATTGCTTTATCTTGGGTGGATGTGTGTTAGGAGACTGGGAAATAAAAATAATAGTTTTACCATTCTTCCAAACAATTGGGCTAGAAGACGAAACTTGGCATAGTGTTTGTCAATTTCATCCAGTTTAAAAACTGGGGACAAGAAACAGCCAGCATATCATTCTTCCCATGCAAACTTCTGTTTTGTTTTTTAAAAGAAACTATTATTTTGTGGTTCTTCCTGTCACATGGGCTTGAAGCGGTAGGGGAAACCTGGCAGGACTCTTATCAGTTTCAGCATGTAAAAGGAAAACAAAGAAGTGGCTAGCATTTCACAGTTCAACTGCTGAATCTGCTGAAAGAAAGAAAGAAATGACAGCATTCTCTATTCTACTATTGAATCTAAAAATGCTCCCAAAAATTTAGCTTTTCATGGCCAGAAGCCTAGCAGCCGAGAACAAAACGACTATCCAAGACAGAGAGTGAGAATGGAATGGGGTGTACCATAAGGTGACCAGATTTTAACATTGGTAAAGCGGGACACCCACCATTTTGTGGGTGTGGCTTGGAGGTCATGTGACTGGGTGGGCGTGGCTAGCTGGTCATGTGACCGGGTGGCCATGGCTATGTGTATAGAAAAAAGTCATTTCTGACAGGTTCTCGCACTTTTGACTGGTCCTCATATTTATGACCATCCTCACATTTATGCCCATGCAGCATTCTTAACAACCATGTCACTCATTTCACAACTGCTTCTCTTCACCATGGTGACAAGATAGGGCAAAAACGTAAAATGTGAGGACAGTCGTAAGTTCGAGGACTGGTCAAAAGTGCGAGGACCAGTCAAAAATAACTTTTTCAGCCCTCTGAGTAGTCCATATGCATAAAAGGATACAGCAATAGAGAGGGATGAAGGAAGGGAGGGAAATTAGAGTAGGAGTGAGGGTAAGAGAGGGAGAAAGAGAGGAGGAGAAGGAGAAAGGAAGAGGAAGTAGGGAAGAGAAGAAGAGGGGGGAAAAGAGAAAGTAAGAAGGAAAGAAAAGAGAGAGGTGGTAGGTTTGAGGCGAAAGATTGCTGTACAATAAAAAAGATGAAAGGGAAGAAAGCCAACCCCAAACTAATATAAAGATATTAAGATAAAGAATGAATTATTAAACTTTAAAGAATAAAAGAGAACAAATATGAATAAATAGCAATAATTAGAAACACACATACAAAAATACAATGTATTTTCTTTGAACACAATATTTGGCTGGTTCACAAATTTAAACAATGTTTAGTCATTTCAATTAAATTTACAATTTCTATATTTCCTTTTTGCCATAATTATTCCTCATTTATTTTTTTTTAAAACCAATATTATCCTTCATCCTCATCTCTAATCTTAATCAAATTCAATTTTCCCCTTTTATTCTATATTATACCCCTTCCCATTGTCATCTATTTTTATATCTATCCTCACATTGGTTAATTATGTAATTATGTAATACAGTTGTTTAATACAAATTCAACATTTTAATATAAATCAATTAGTTATATAACTATCTTTTTTGTATATTAATCAATATGAATATGAATATTCCAATTATTTCCATGCAATCCAATTTCTTACAAATCAATTAATTATATTTACCAATAATAATAAATCAAATAATTTTCCCCATATATTCCTCCAAACCACAACTTAACCATTTCTGCTTTCCACACAATATACAATTAATAGTATGTCAATTATTACAATTCCCTAGTTAAATAGAGCTTTTTTCCTTTTGTGTTTTAAAATCTTGAACTCTCTTCTTTTGCCCTAAATTTCCCATTGTTTGCAGTTTTGCACCTACCTTTTTTGGTGAGGAAAAAGAAATCTCTCTCTGCCTCATTTTGTCACGTTGCAGCAAAGACCCTGCTTTACTTTCAGTTTCGCTTTTTCAGCATAGTTAGGGGAAAAAAATCTCCAGCACTCTGCAGCAAGCAACTATAGAGCCCTTACCAAAACAGCTGAGAGCAAATCAGCTGAGAGTCGGGAAGCCGATCTAATCAACTTGTGCTAATTAACCTATGCTGAAGCTTTAAGGGGCTGTTTATTCTATTTTTGCAGGCATCGGTCTACTCATTTGTTTTCTTTTAACACTGATCAGCTGTAGGGCGGCCCTTTGAAGCCCCGCGGCAAGAGTTTAAACAGTTTTTTTTCCTTCTAGCCATCAGCTGGGACTCAGGAGGCAGCCGGGAACAACCCACCACTGCGCCGTTCCCTAGCTTGTCCTGCATTCTTTCCAAAAATCGGGACTTTTTTAAAACACCGCAGGACGTGGGACAAATTGTTCAAAAGCGGGACTGTCCCGCCAAAAGCGGGACGTCTGGTCACCTTAGTGTACCAACCAATTAGTATGGAGGCGTGGCAGCTGGATCTGATTACTCTGCTTGTGCCAACAAAAAAGGAAAAACTCGCTATTAGTTATCAGAAATCATTTAAAATTAGTCTGGCTAAAAAGTGCTTATAGCAACCCTCTTTAGAGACCCTCTTCCTGTTAAGCTTTAAAAGTACTAGGAGTCAACTTAAGCAGCTTATCTCCAAACTAGCCTAATCCTATTATTCAACCCCAAGACTGGGTTTTTTCAAGGCATGCACTATATCTTCTCCATTCTAACTCTAAACTTTTGCAGGATATCACTTTTGCCAGCTTCTATAATGACCTTCCTGGCAGCAATTTGACATATAGATAAGTACTTGAATGATAGAGAGACTATGGAAGGAAACAGATGGGAATCCCCTGTCTTATTAATACTAAAAACAGAATGAATGCTAGGGCAGGCTTATTTTATTTAATCTTTATAAGCTTGAAAATTTATTTCTTTGTGGGTAATCTTACATGGGCTATATTCCTGCAATGAATAGAAACAACACAAAAGTGGATACAATTATTCCACAACCGATCTCTTGTATACACAAGGAGCCTATGTCCATGTATACACGCACTACATGCATTCTAATGGATATATACTGTATGTAGCTTCTTTGCCCTGGCACAAAGACAGACCACTAACTATTTCCAGGGAACATGGCCACAAGCTATTGCATGTATCTCAATGTCCACCCACACTAATGCAACTGAAGGATGTTTTTAATTGATAATCTCTGCTAGTGGTATTTTCTCTCTTAGTCTGCTTTCAGTGCTTCATTTAAGTAATTGTGCATGTGAAATCCGCACAAGGAAGGCAGATTAAAATGGCATTTCTGCATCAGTAATCTTGTCGCTTTCATTGGGTCTGCCAGGTTCTTATAAGTCAATATCTTTTCATCCATTCTTTGTCCCTCAATCCTCTTTTAGTTGTGAGGGACACTGGAACCCAAGTTTCTGCAAACACATAATTTTTCTGGATTGTTCTACCTGTCATCCAGAAGTGGGAAGCCCTTAAATTAACACCAGTCAAATAAGCAAGAAAGCAGAAAATAATACCCTAATCAAGGAACTACCAGGGAGAAACCTACCAAAGAGAATATATGTAACTCAGGGTTGAACTGTGGAGTCCTTGGTGCTCTCTGACCTATATTGTTTGCTTGCATATGTTTCATTACTTTACTAGCTAACATCAGCAGTGCTAGCAAGTGCATGGTATGCTTCCTAATTATGTGCAGCATTTGCTTGTCTACCCTTCCTAGTGGCTGTTATAATCCTTATACCATATGTTGTAGATGATTCCAGATTTTTATTCTTGTGCTACTGTGTCTTTTGGTTTACTTAATATGTTTTGGAGGGCTTTAGTTGGTTTATGTGCTATGGTAATGCCATGTGTTTGATTAGTCTGATGGCTGTTTCTGAAATATTTTTGTGTAATTGCAATGTTATTCTGTTCATAGCTTATGTTGGTTATGCTATAGTGCAGTGATGGCGAACCTTTTAGAATAGAATAGAATAGAATTTTTTATTGGCCAAGTGTGATTGGACACACAAGGAATTTGTCTTGGTGCATATGCTCTCAGTGCATATGCTCTCAGTGTACATAATCGTAATCATAATATATAATACATAATACATAATCAGTGTAATGTTCTAGGCACAGAGTGCCCAAACTGGAAAATGCACCCATGCACCAGAGCACCGGAAACCCAATGACCATCTAGCCACTGTAAATGCACACCTTGGAATCCCGATAACCAGATGGCTGGCGCACATGCGCACATGGGAACCTGACGACCAGCTGGCTGAGTTGGGGCAATGGCACTCATGCCCACAGAGAGGACTCTGTATGCCAGCTCTAGCACACATGCCATAGGTTCACCATCATGGCCCTATACCATTTCAGACAAATCGCTGTCCAGTCTCTTTTTAAAAGAGATAGAGAACCCACAACCTCTGAAGGTAAGCTGTTCCACAGGTCAATTATTCTCACTGCCAGGAAATTTTTCCTTAATTCTAAATTGCTTCTCTCCTTGATTAGTTTCCATCCAGTCCTTCTTTTCACTAGACTAGATATACCCAATTCCTGCAACTGTTCTTCATCTGTTTTAGTCTCCAGCCCCCAATCATCTTTGTTGCTTTTCTATGCATTCTTTCCTGATTCTCAATATCTTTTTAATATTGTGGTGACCAAAACTGGATACAGTAGTCAAAGTGTGGTCTTATCAAGGCATCATAGAGCAATATTGACATTTCATGTAATCTTGATTCTATTCCTCTGTTAATGCAACCTCCGACTGCCTTGGCTTTTTTGGTGGCTGCAGCACCCTGCCAGCTCATGTTTAAGTGATTGTCCACTAGGACTACAAGATCCCTCTCACAGTTACTGCTATTGAGCCAGTTTTTGCCTAATCTATACTTGTACCTTTGTCTTTTCCTGCCTAACCTTACTTTTCTCTCCACTGAATTTCATTTTGTTAGCTAGGGCCCAGTATTCAAGTATGTTAAGATCCATCTGAATCTTGAATCTATCTTCTGGGGTGTTGGCTATTCCTGCCAGATTAATGTCTTCTGCAAATTTTATGAGTTCCCCTTCTATTCCCTCATCTAAATTGTTTATGAAATATTGAAGATTCCTGGACCTAAAGCAGAAAGAGAAACTTGGAGTACTCCACTGCTTACTTCTCTCTATGTAGATGTAATGTTAGATCTGCCATCAAACCTCATCACTGCTTCGCTTCACTCTGATGGCAGCCTGCAATAAAATGTAGGGAGGTGGAATGAGAAGACAGGAAGGGGGATGACAGAAACCAGAGGTGTCATCCACAAACAATGTTTGAAAGATCCAAGGAAACAAGGTTGAGAATGGAATGCCAAATGCCCATCCAAAGAGATGCCAAAATGTGGAACTGTTACTAAAACACCTAATTTGAACCGTATTGGACATCACCAAGGTAACCAAGGGAGCAGGGCCTGGGAGAAGGGGAAATTACTGGAGTTATGTGAGAAATCCTCAGATCTGGCTTTGCTATGCTGTAACCACGGTTTCAGTAAAAGCATACATTTCACTACAAATAGAGTTGAGGATATTTCTTTCCTGAAAATTCAAGCTGGGGCAGGTCTGGCAAATAGTTTCATTAAAGACTAAATGTTGAGTGTGATATGTCATCCAGTTACAAATCTATCTGGTGCTGATCTGGCTATACCACATTTTTCTATATTACCACGAAGAAGGCTGAGGTCTACATTGTCAAATGCCTTACTGAAATCCAAGTGTACTATGTCCAAAGCATTTTTCAGGGTATGAAATTGATTGCTCAGTTCCAGTGGAGCTTCACTCAACTAGGTTGAACTAGACAGCAGGAGCATTGTTCTTAGAACATAGAAAAATTGGAAAGGACCTTGCAGGTCTTCTAGTCCAACACCCTCTCGAGCAGAAGACCCTGTACATTTCAGATAGATGATTGTCCAGTCTCTTTTTGAAAACCTCCAGTGATGGAACACCCAGAACTTATAAAGTTTTGTTTTTAAAATTCTGAACTTCTGAAGGTTGCTGTTTTCTTCTATGAGTGACACGTTTCCATCAGTTTTCTTCTAAAGAAATGACTTCATATACAGTCATTTCTTTTAGAAGTTATTTGTTCCTTATTATGTTCAATTTGGATATAGTTTTCTTGCTTAGGTTAGCATATCTCATTTTGTAGGTTGAGTTTCACAATGGTTAGAGTTGCCTTTAGACTCTTTATTTTTTTCTTCCAGTAATTAATTTTAGTCTACATATGGTATTATTTGTAATTTTGGTTCTCTATGGCATAAGCACATACATGGAACGTATTTTGCAAATCACAACAGTGTCAATCTCTTTTTCCATACCATATTTCTGTTTGCTAGTTCATTTAAGGATTAAAAATTTTAAAAGTTTACAAATGTTAAAAAAATATTCTTTTCCAGATTTTTTTAAAAAGCCCAATTTAAAAATTTTAAATTTTTTAAAACAGTTTATTAACTAACAGTTTATTACAAATTTAATTTTTTTTAAAAAAATATGTTTTTTATTTAAAATTTAATAGGATTGTTTTTTCAAAAATTTCAAAAAAAATATTTTTTTCTAAAATTAATTATTTTTTAAAAAATAGAAAAAAGTTCTTCTAAAAAGGTACAAAAGATACAAAAGTGGGAATGGAAAAGTTAATCTGAAAGAAAAGCTTTCCTGAGCAAACAGAATCAAGCACTTACTGGTTGCACTAATTTGATTACCTCACCCAAGTCTTTATGTTTATCTTACTCTATGCACAATGAGGATGGCAATATCAATGAAAATACAATATCTATTTTCTCTACTAATGGGTGATACTGACATATGGCTATGATATTGAATAATCCATTATACCAGAATTGAGTTTCTACTGTATCTTTGAAAGATACTTAACTCAAGTAGAATGGATCAATTATTTTATGATTATAATTCTCTTCTGCAAATCTCCAGGTAATGAACCAAAACCATTTCACAGTAAATTTTTTCTTCTTACATTGAGACCTTTTCTCTTCTTTTTACATCTACTAATTACGTCTAGTAATAGCTTTTTTATTGATGTAAAATAATATTTTAATAATGCAGATATGTCACTTATTCTTTGCAAGATTATTCTTATTCACTTATTCAGTATTTTTCTTTGGTTTTATAAAAATATTAATGATTACAAGTTTGTGGCATGAGTAGATTAATACAAAATGTGTATATATATATATATATATATATATATATATATATATATATATATATTGAAAAAAAGTTTTCAAATACAAATTTTTCCCCCATTTTTCTCCCCACCTCCTCCCTAACCCCCCCTCACCACCCATCCCCCCAGTGACTTCTTCACAACAAAAACCTAATTCATAACAGATTATATAATATTTTACCATCCCCTTACTCCCTCCTCTAAATACTGACCCTTACTTGCTAATAATATTATTAATATTATTACTTCCCCCTTTTACCATACATTTCAAAATAACATTCTACTATAACATTGTATAATAACTTCTAATTTAGCATAATAATATTATTATAACTTATTATAGCAATAACCTGCCCTTTTTCTCCTCCCCCATACTTATATCTGTATATTAATACATTTCAAAACAACCTTCCACTTTAAAACTATATAATAAATCCTACTTTAACATTTGATCTTTTGTGTATATTAATATAACATAAAGCAGCCTTCCCCATAAATCCTAATTTAACATTTATTCAACTCTATCCATTTCCTCCACTCCCCTAAATATATCACTTAAACATCCCTTTTCTTAAACTAAACAATCAGTAAACTAACCTATCTCCACCCACTTTCCTACAAAATTGCCATGCACAACAATTCTTAATATCTTTAATCTACTGCCCACCCTACTAAAAAAAAATATTCCGTTATATAGAAAAAATCAATGACTTTAAATTTATAATCCATATAATGTCTTCTTTGATGTCTTTCCACTGGATTGTTGAGTCCATCATCCATATTAGGGTAACATAGCATCCTGGTTGCAACAGATTGTTCAAAATCCTCAGTTATCATCTGCCCCCATCAGTAATGAATATCCTCATATATATATAAAAAAGGAAAACAACCACCCGAGTGACATTATAATTATATTCCATATAATATCTGTAATTGTGGCTTTCTTCAGGATTATTAATTTCCGTCATCATAATGGGTGACAACCAGATCTTCTGCACGCCCCAGCGTAGCTCTCTTGCCTTATAGCTCAACATAAATATAATACATTTATCAATAAAAAAAGAAATCTGAAATAGATAATTCCAATCCAACAATTTAAGGCTCTTTTCACATCCCAAAATTACGGCATTGCAGAAGTCTGTCACTCTCCTCAGGATAATGTTAACCAATACTTCGCCTCAACTATCTAAAATGTAAATATATATATTGATCATTGGCTTTGAATATATTAATAAGTAGCAATATATACCCATCATTTTCTGTAGCCTGCCCCTAAAATAAACCCAATGCTGGAGAGCAGCTTTATTTTAATATATTAAATTGTTTAATATTAACAATTTCAAGAAGTCAGATGGCCTTATTTATTCCTTTCTTTCTTCTCCTGTGACTAATAATTCTAACAGTGACATTCAAAGAATTTGTCATAATCTACGTTATGTGTGTGTGTGTGTGTGTGTGTGTGTGTGTGAGAGAGAGAGAGAGAGAGAGAGAGAGAGAGAGAGAGAGAGAGAGAGAGAGAGAGAGAAAGAGAGGGGGAGGGAAACCTAATTATAGTTAAAGAATGAAATGGTTATCTCATTACATTCCTTTACTATACCTGTACTAAGATTAATATTTAATATACCGCATTTTTCGGAGTATAAGACACACCTTTTTACCCCCAAAAGGGGGTGAAAATTTAGGTGCATCTTATACACTGAATGTAGTCCTGCCCACCCACTGGCCCCCACCCTTTGGCCTGTGCCTTGCAGCAGTTATCTTCTTGCAAGCAAACAGTAAGAAAAAACAGCCCCTTTCAGCTTCAGCATAGGTTAATTAGCACAAGTTGATTAGATCGGCTTCCCGACTCTCAGCTAATTTGCTCTCAGCTGTTTTGCGCAGGGCTCTCCTGCTTGCTGCAAAAAATGCTGGAGGAGATTTTTTTTCCCTAGCTATGCTGAAAAAATGAAACTGAAAGTAAAGCAGGGTCTTTGCTGCAACATGACAAAATGAGGCAGAGAGATATTTCTTTTTCTTTTTTCTCACCAAAAAAGGTAGGTGCAAACAATGGGAAATTTAGGGCAAAAGAGGAGAGTTCAAGATTTTAAAACACAAAAGAAAAAAAGCTCTATTTAACCAGGGAATTGTAATAATTGAGATACTATTAATTGTATATTGTGTTGAAAGCAGAAATGGTTAAGTTGTGGTTTGGAGGAATATATGGGGAAAATTATTTGGTTTATTATTATTGGTAAATATAATTAATTGATTTGTAAGAAATTGGATTGCATGGAAATAATTGGAATATTCATGTTCATATTGATTAATATACAAAAAACATAGTTATAACTAATTGATTTATATAAAAATGTTGAATTTGAATTAAACAATTGTAATATTAAATAATTAACCAATGTGAGGATGGATATAAAAATAGATGACAATGGGAAGGGGTATAATATAGAATAGAAGGGAAAAATTGAATTTGATTAAGATTAGAGATGAGGATGAAGGGTAATATTGGTTTTTAAAAAAAAATAGATGAGGAATAAATATGGAAAAAAGGAAATATAGAAATTGTAAATTTAATTGAAATGACTAAACACTGTTTAAATTTGTGAACCAGCCAAACACTCTATTCAAAGAAAATACATTGAAAGTTTGTATGTGTGTTTGTCTAAAAAATTAAAAAAAAAACTTTTTTAAAAAAAACAACCAAAAAAGGTAGGTGCGTCTTATACTCCGGTGCGTCTTATACTCCGAAAAATACGGTAGGTTAGTTATTTTCAAGATGTTTAAAATATCTTATCTCAAGTAAAATCCATATGCCTTTCCCTTCTATCATTTCTATACACAAATAAAAGCAGATCATTTTCTCTGACATTTATTTACATTTTTAAAAATCTTACTTTGTAAACTAATAGACAATTATACACTGAGATTATAAACAAATATATAGAATCCAGGAAGAAATAATACTCTCCCTCTCTACAAGCTGTCCTAGGCTGGCAGCTCCCTCGCACCTGCAGACAGCTACAAAGCTTCCTAGGATTCGCAAATTTCTACAGGCAATTCATCCCTTCCTTCACGAAGATTGCCAAACCCACAACAGACCTCCTAAATACAGGGGGCCCAGGGACGAAGTCCCACCTGGGGCAATCCCTACAGTGGGACCTACTAAAAGGCATTCGAAACACTAAAAGAATTTTTTGCAAAGGAACTGGTGCTGAAGCATCCTGACCCCGAACAACCCTTTATTAGCCAAGCAGACACCAGTGACATGGCAGTGGGAGCAGTGCTACTCCAAAGAAATAGCCAGGGAAAACTACAGCCCTGTACCTACACCTCCCGCAAACTCACAGACACAGAGAGGTGTTGGACTGCATGGGAAAAAGAGGATTTTGCAGTAAGATAGGCACTGCTAACCTGGCGCCACCTGCTGGAAGGGGGGCAGAAACTGTTTGAAATCTGGACTGACCACAAAAATCTGGAGGCCCTTAGGACCCCACAAAAACAAGTCTGCTGCGCTCAATACTTCAACAGGTTCAATTTTGTGCTAAAACATATCCCAGGGGGGAGGAATTTCCTAGCTGACGCCCTCTCCTGCATGGGCCAGTATAAATATGAACAGAAGGAGGTAGTAGATGCCATCATCCCCCCTACCCAAACAGCCGTCCAAGTGACCACCAGATGACAATGCCATGACTGGCAAGACTGACCTGCAGGTGATCTAACCACGAAACTCAAAACTGAACTGCTAGAAGACCCCTGGTTCCATGACAACCAACACATCTTGGCAAAAAGGGAGGACCTAGCATGGAAGGGGATGAAACTATATCCCAGAGTCCCTATGCACCTTAATCCTCCAGGAACCAAGACATCAAATTGGCAGGCCACTTTGGTTCCTAAAGACTTTACCCTTAGCATGGAGGCAATAAAGAAAGATGTGGACAGTTATGTGAAAAGTTGCACCATCTCCACCACAATGAAAAAATGACCAGGAAAACCACCTGGACTGCTGCAACCAATGACAGAGCCAACGAGGCCATGGGAGGAAATTGCAATGGACTTTATAGTGGAGTTGCCAAAGAGTGGGGGAAACACGGTGATCTGGACTGTGATAGACTTGTTCTCCAAGCAGGCACACTTCATACCCTGCACTGGACTACCCTCAGCCCACCAGCTAGCCAAAGTGTTCCTGAAACACATCTATCGCTTGCATGGAATGCCACAAAGGATCATCTCAGACAGAAGGGTCCGGTTCATGGCTAAGTTCTGGAGGGAGTTCCTGTGGTCCATTGGGTTGTCCCAGGACCTTAGCTCAGCCTTTCACCTGAGCACCAACGGGGGGGGGGGAGAGAGAGAGAGAGAGAGAGAGAGAGAGAGAGAGAGAGAGAGAGAGACTGAACACCATGATAGAGCAGTACCTGAGGTGTTATGTGAACTATCAGCAGTCCAATTGGACAGACCTCCTGCCTTTTGCTGAGGTCACATACAATAATGTGGTTCACAGTAGCATGGGACTAACTCTGTTCAAAGTAGTGAGCAGCATGGACTTTTTCCCAATGAAGAATACCCAAGGGATTCCCCTTCCTCAGTCAGCTTGACAGACTGGCTTGATAGAGCCTTGGTAGTACAGGGGTTTAAGGCACCCTGTTATTAAGCTTATTAAGACCAGCTGCCTGCAATTACTGCAGGGTTCGAATCTCGCCAAGGCTCAAGGTTGACTCAGCCTTCCATCCTTTCTAAGGTAGGTGAAATGAGGACCCAGTTTGTGGGGGCAATAAGCTGACTTTGTATAAATATACAAAAGGATGAAGGCTATTGCTGAGCACATTGTAAGCCGCCCTGAGTCTTCGGAGAAGGGCGGCATATAAATCAAATTTTAAAAAAAATAATACTGAAAGCAGCATGGGAAAATGTCAAGAAAGTGCTAGCTAAAGTGGTGCAGACCTATAAGAAACAGGCAGAAAAACACTGAGCCCTGCAATGGGACTTTTCCAGCTGGGGGAAAAGGTCTACCTCTCCACAAAGTACTTGAGGTTAAATCTTTCCAGCAAGAAGCTGGGACCCAAGTTCATGGGGCCATTCCCCATAGTGAAGATTATCAACCTGGTCACAGTGCAATTAAAATTGCCCCGATTGCTAGGGAATGTACACCCAGTATTCCATAGCAGCCTCTTAAAACCCATGGTCGGGTCAACCCTGAGGCCACTACCTCATGAGCCCCCAGACCCAGTGGTCATAGGGGGACAAACCCATTATGAAGTGTAACGCATCCTCAACTCGAGGTGGTACAGGAAACAACTCCAATACCTAATCAAGTGGAAGGGCTACCCCCTATCAGAGGTGTCTTGGGTAAAGGGCAGAAACATTCAAGCTGATCACCTCATAGCTAAATTTCATGAAGACAGCCCAACAAAGCCTGGGGGGAGGTTCACACTAAAATCAATACCTATAGTCATAACTATTTTTGCTTTGCACAGGTCACCTTTGGAAAGTGAGGGAAGTTGAATGTCAACTTGTGAAGCATTCCTGACTTGCTCTCAAGTTGCCATAGGCAGGGGGACTGAGCCTCGCAGCTGCAAAGAGGGAATTGCACTTCAGTCAAAACAAAAACACATTCCAGCCATCTCCATGTCAAGGCCATCTCCACAGTGGCCGGAGGGAGGGACTTCTACAACCCATGAAATTGTTTCATTGGAATGTGACTAATGACACACCTTGGGGGAGGGGGAGAGGAACAGGGTCAGAGCCGGGGCATGAATTAAGTGAGGTCAGAGTTGGCTTCGCTTGGAACATGCTGAGATGAAACTCCTAATAAATAACTGGATTTCTTTTGAAGCTTGGCTCAAGGCTCATGTAATTAGGGTGTAATTAGGGCATGGGTTGGAACCCTGACATTGTTCTCATTCAGACTGCAGCTGTACTTTTTTAATTTATAAAATATCTTTATAAATATTATAATAATATAATTTAATAAATAAAATAAAAAATAAATATTTGTTATTAATAATAGTGTATGTATGTTTTACAGGCTTTTTGTCCCATTAGCAAAGGCTGTAGGGGAACTCTGCCAAATGCTCAGCTATCTGTCACCTTTGTTGCCATGGTAAAGTCTTTGTTTATCACAAAGCATTGGCTATTGATTATTTTTCACTCTGAAAAATAATTGATTATTTTTCATTTCTGGAGCACATGACAAAGTAGGATACTTTTTTGATTAAAAAAAAGCTAATTCATCAGCATTAATATGATAGAGACAGGATTATTTATTTTTAAAAGGTCTTTTTTTAAATTTAAGACATTATGCCTCTGTATAGGATAATTAAGGCTTAGTGATACAAAAGCGTTAGGGAAAAAATCAATAAGCTCTTCCATCAGACCCCATTTTCTTTTTGAAAGGCAGTTTTCACTTTCATGAAAGCTGCATGAGATGTGAATTGTGGCTTTTGTTTCCCACCATCAACCCCTAATTGCCAAACCTAAAGTTTCTTTTAAGACTGAAAATGTAACCAATACATTGAATCTTTACATAATGCCAGGTCTCAATTTTATCTGCCAAACAAGCAAAATAAACAACATGTAAGTTTATTTTTCTGATTTTGCCTAGCAGATCTTTCGCCCTGTTAATTGCACGCTGTTTACTTTTGCACTGAAGAGCCTGTTGTATCCAGGAATGGCTTCTTGCACCCAAAAGCCTGTGTTATACAGTGGAAAATAAATCCTGAATCCAAAAACCAAATTGGCTTTCCCTCCCTGCCACAATGCTTCATATTTTTTCCTCATGAGCATATAAAATTTCTAAAATCCTGGAGATTCTTTTTGCAAGTGAAGAAAAGAGAAGCATTTGACTCTGTCCTTTCCCTTCAAAACATGAGCTGTCAGAAAAGAATCCTCTCCATCTTGCCTTTATACTGACTATTACTGGTAACTCTGGATTATGAAATTGGTTGCCTTTACTATATTGGAATTTAGATTTAGTCAGAGTTTTCAAATCCTCATCTCTGTATTAAAACAAAAGTGTTTTCATATTTCCCAACAGCAGTCAAGATTATCATTATATAATATATATAATCATTACCAGATCGGACATTGTCAGGATATCCATTGGCCAGGCGCCTTGCTGGCACCCTGCCTTCAAAGGGGAAGGGAGGGGGAAGGCATTTGGGGCAATCCAAACCTGTGTATCTAATGGTGGAAATTGAGGATCGGGAGCTGATTTGTGAAGAAGACTAGAGCAGATTTGTACCAGTTACGCTGGGCATCTTCAAGGTTACTTGCCCTGGGTGTGAAATCCCAGCAGTCTAAACAACCCAGAGTTTTCCACAACATCATGGCGATCCTGGATTGGGTGGCAACAGATCAGACATTGGGGGACGGGAAGGGGAATGTTGGGGTTTGGCTGTTTGTATTGGTGAGCAGGAACTTTAGATTCTGCTTTACCTTCCTGCAACCAACATCTTTAGCAAAAGTTCAGTCAATTGGAGTCAATAATCTGCTTTCCTAAATGATACCTTTGGGGCAGGTCTGACATTAGGTGGAATCTAATTGTGCAATCCAAAATTGCAAAATTTTGATCAACCCGGAGAGGATATTACCTCTACTATGGGGAAACAATGTTGACTCAAGGAAGTAATCAGGAAGAAATTGAAACCTGGGGACAGATGTTTATGATGCCCCTTCTGGTAGGACTGGATCTGTCTGAGTGGCTGGGGAAAGATGACCTGCTGAGGCTTGGGGTGAAATCCAGCAGGTTATGACAGGTTCTGGAGAACTGGTAGCAGAAATTTTGAGCAGTTCGGAGAACCGGCTAGTCCCAGACTAGCTAGTCCCTAGTCCCTAGGGGTGGGAATGGATATTTTGCAATATCCTTCCCCCAGGAGTGGGGAGGGAATGGATATTTTGCAGTATCCTTCCCCTGCCATGCCCACCAAGCCACACCACACCCACCAAGCCACACCCATAGAACCAGTAGTAAAAATTGGATTTCACCATTAGCCGAGACCCCGATGGTCCTTAGGGATGGGGAGAAAAGAGGAGTGGGAAGAGAAACTCTAGGGAGTAACATTCATCCATGGGGGCAGGGGTATCCACCTATGGGGAAAGCAAGCCGAGCTGGAAGGACTGGAGGAAGAAAGTGATGAGGAGTGTGGAGAAAGCAACCAGGCAGACTTGATATTAACAGATTAACAGAGTTGGAAGGGACCTTGTAGGTCATCTAGTCCAATCCCCAACCCAAGCAGGAGACCCTACACCATTTCTAACAAATAGCAGTCCAATCTCTTTTTGAAAGCCTCAAATGATGAAGCTCCCACAACTTCCAAAGGCAAGCTGTTCCATTGGTTGATTGTTCTCACTGTCAGAAAATTTCTCCTTATTTCTAGGTTGAATCTCTCCTTGATCAGTTTCCATCCATTATTCCTTGTCTGGACTTCAGGTGCCTTCCTCTCTGTGGCAGCCCCTCAAATATTGGAACTCCTGGTCATCCTGGTTGCTCTTCTCTGCACTTTTTCTAGAGTCTCAACATCTTTTTTATAGTGTGGTGACCAAAACTGGATGACGTATTCTAGGTGTGGTCTTACTAAGGCTTTATAGAGTGGTATTACTACCTCACTTGATCTTGATTGTATCCCTCTGTTAATGCAGTTTAGGATTGTATTGGCTTTTTTGGCTGCTGCTGCACACTGCTGGCTCATATTTAGCTAATTGTCCACTAAGACTCCAAGATATCTCTCATAGTTACTGCTATTAAGTCTGGTTTCACCCAGTCTATATCTGTACTTTCCTGCCATAGCATTAGACTTTACTTTTCCCTACACTGAATTTCATTTTGTTAGATAGGGCCAGTGTTCAAGTCTGTCAAGATCCATCTGGATCTTGAGCCTATCTTCTAGGGTGTTAGCTATTCCTGCCAGCTTAGTATTATCTGCAAATTTGGTAAGTTCCCCTTCTATTCCCTCATCTAAGTCATTTATGAAGATATTGAAGAGTACTGGGCCTAAGATGGAACCTTGTGGTACCCCACTGCTTACTTCCCTCCATGTAGATGTAGACCCATTGAGGACTACTTGTTGAGTACAGTTTATCAGACAGTTACGAATCCATCTGGTGGTGATGCTATCTATCCCACTTTTTTCTAGATTACTAAGAAGTAGGGCCTTCAAGAATCTCAAAGCATGTGAAACCTGACTCAAATGGGGTAATTTGATGCACATCCACCCCCAATGCAGCTGGTGATGGGACATCCATCCCCATTATGACACCAGCCAAATGTTGGCGTTGCCACCACCCTAGCATTGGGTAGCTGCCAGGCAGGGAGTGCCTGTGAAACTAGCCCTGAGGGGAAAGAGAGCCTGCAAGACATCTCCCGAGTGTGAAGTTTAATGGAGACCCCCAGCAATTGTGATTCTTTCTGGCCAGGTCTGGATCTATAAGGTGGAGTATGGCCCGAAAATATCCACTGAAGGAGCCAAGGTGAGATGCATTAGGATGGTCCTGGAGCGGCCACCTACCCAGTGACCTCCACAATGACAATGCCCCAGAGCTGAGAAATCTTAACCGCTTCATTGCTGCTCTCCACAAGCAGTTTGAAGTTCCCTTGGCTGATCACAAGGCCAGGAACCACAGCAAAACCATCCTGCAAGGGAGGAGGGGAATGGCCTAATACACCCAAGAATTTTGCAACTTGGTGTGGCAACTAACCAACTGGCCACAAGACATCTTCATCAGTTGCTTCAAGGATTGGCTGAGTGATAAAATCTATAATGCCTGTGTCTTCAGGAACATTTCCCCACTCTCCATGGATGGTACGTCTTAGCAGAGGAAGTGGAGATCCACTTGGCCTGGAACAACCATCAATCAGGACATGGGCGGCAAAAGCCCCTCCTCGAGAAGCGGAACATCCAAAAACCACTGATGAGCACCCAAGGCCCACAGTAGTGCTTAACTGCTTGCTTCAATTGCAGAAAAGAAGGGCACCATGCAGTTGATTGCAGAGCCAGCCACCTGGTGAAGAAACTGACCCCTGGGCCCAGAAAGAAATCCACCAAGCTGTTACTGTGGACCTGGGAAATGGCCCTGGAGGGAGTACAAGTCATAGAGTTCTCCCCTCCCCCCAGAGGTGGGGATGGAATTCCAACCAATCCAGCGGAGAGCCCTGGGAAAACCTATACTGACTCCAATGATGACCCGCCCAGTAAGTGGCCCTGTCATCCTGGCAACCATCCCCATAGAAGTAGTGATCCAACCCACAGGACACAAAGGAAATTGCTGGCCCTCCTGGACTCGGGTTGCACCAGATGCCTGGTCAACCCTGCCCCAGTTGAGAAGCTAGGATAAGACTCAAGCAGCATAAGGTGCCAGTGGCCTTCTGTCAGCTGGATGGCTCCATAGTGTGGGTGGGTGGGTGGGAATCCCAGCAATGTTTGTCACAGAACTGGTGGAGTTGTGAATGGGGACAAATACTGAGACTCTGAGTTTTATAGTGGCCCCTGACATGAAGAAACCACTGGTGCTAGGACTAGCATGACTGCTGAAATGGAACCCTTATTGAACTGGAGGAGTGGGCTGATTAATAAAAAAGGATCAATCTGGAGAAAAATCAGAGGAAAGACTGGGGGGGGGGACAGGATCCCAGACAGGAGATGGGAGCTGTGTCCCAGGAACAGAAGGAGACAGATCCTCGAATTCCCAAAGAGTACCAGGACCTATGGGATGTATTTAGCAAAAAGGGATCGGACACCCTCCCACCCCACCAGCCCACTGATCCATAGATATCTTGCCAGGGGCAGGATATAACAAAGGGAATGTATATCTGATTTTACATATATTGACTGCAGCGAGAATAGTATTTGCACAATAAATGAAAAGTGAAGAAATCCCAACAGATGAAGATGTGATTAGAAAAATATTAGCATGTGCAGAAATGAATAAGCTAACAAAATTAAGGAAAAGAAAGAAACTGAATATTTTTTTATGTGGGACTTATTTTATCAATGTCTAGCTGTCAAAAACAGGAGCTAGAAACAGGGAAATATATAATAATAATAACAATAACAATAACAACAACAATAACAATAACAACAACTATTATTATTATTATTATTATTATTATTATTATTATTATTATTATTATTATTATTATTATTTATTGGTTAATCTTTAGTGAGATTCACAGCCTTTGAGGCTGGTTAATAGCTCAGCAGCTCGAGTCCTAACCAAGGACCTAGGAACTGTTAAGGTATCGTCGGAGGATGTAAGCTGTTCCGAGTAAGGTGGTTTTTTGTAGAGTCAAAATGTTCAAGTCCGGCAAATTTAGAATTTCTAAATAGCGGGGTAGCCCTTTGGGTATTGCTCCAAGGGCTCCAATTACAATCGGGACAACACATGATTTCTTTTTCCACAGTCGCTCAACTTCAATTTGTAAGTCCCGGTACTTTGTGATTTTTTTCTTGCTGCTTATCTTCAATTCGTGCATCACCAGGTATTGCAATGTCAATGAACCATACTTTTTTCTTTTCAACTATTGTTATGTCAGGTGTGTTGTGGACCAAGTGCCTGTCAGTCTGAATCCTAAAGTCCCACAAGATCTTGAGTTTCTCATTCTCTAAAACTTTCTCAACCTGATGTTCCCAGTGGTTTTTGCTGTACTCAAATCCAGACTTCTGGCACAATTTCCAGTGAATGATTTTAGCAACACGGTCATGGCGTTGTAGGTAGTCAGTTTGTGAAATTTTGCTGCACCCACTGATCAGGTGGTCGACTGTCTCATTTTTCTCATTGCAGAGGCAGCATTTGCTGTTGGTGGTAACATGTTGAATTTTTGCCTTCATACAGTTTGTGGCTAGGGCTTGTTCTTGAGCTGCCAAAATAATGCTTTCAGTTTCTTTTTTCAGTACTCCTGATCTTAACCAGTTCCAAGTTAGTTTCTGGTCAGCTTTGCCTTCAATACTTTTCAAGTATTGGCCATGCAGAGCTTTGTGTTTCCAATTTTCAGCTCGCTGCTCAATTACTTCTTTCTTATATTCTGCTTTTGTTTTAGTTGTCTTTAAAAGGCCTCCTTTATTTACTTCCTTAATCATTGGTTCTTCACTTTTCTGGATGTAATCATTCAAGCTGCATTTTTCTTCTTCCACAGTCTGCTTTACTTGTAGGAGTCCTCGACCACCCTCTGCTCTTGGTAAATATAATCGGTCAACATCACTTTTAGGGTGCAAGGCATGATTCATTTTCATAAGCTTCCTTGTTTTTCTGTCCAAATTGTCTAACTCCATCTAGGTCCAGTCAATTATTCCTGCAGAGTATCTAATCACAGATATAGCCCAGGTATTTATGGCTTTTATGATGTTTCCTCCACTCAATTTGGACATTAATATCTTACGAATTCGCCGAATGTACTTGGCTGAAGTTAATTCCTTGACTTTATTATGCATTAAGTCAGAGGCTTCTAAAATCCCCAAGTACTTGTAGCCTTCTTCTGATTTTACTGCCTTTATCATTTCTTCATTCTCTAGTTCTATTCCATCCTCTTTTATGATCTTGCCTGCTTTGGTTGCTATTGTTGCACATTTGTCAATTCCAAACTGCATACCAATGTCTTGGCTAAATTCTTTTGTGTTTTCAATTAATAAATTCAGTTCAGCTTTTGTTTTACCAAACAGCTTCAAATCATCCATGTACATCAAGTGCGAGATTTTCAGTCCTTTCTTTGCAAGTTCGTATCCACAGTTCATCTTCTTCAAAATGATTGTCAGTGGTAGCATTGAGAGTATAAAAAGTAGGGGTGAAAGGGAATCGCCCTGGAAAATGCCTCGTTTAATTTCAACTTCACCCAGTTCTTCTTCATTAGCCATAAGTTTTGTTTTCCAGAGGTTCATTGAAGATTCCATGAATTTTTGTATGTTGCTGCTGATGCCTAATATTTCCAGGCATTTCTTGATCCAGCTATGGGGAACTGAATCAAATGCTTTCTTATAGTCTATCCAAGCCATGAACAGGTTGGTTCGTCTTTTCTTTGAGTTCTTTAGGATTAGCTTGTCGATCAGCAATTGATCTTTTGTTCCTCTTGAGTTTTTGCAGCATCCTTTCTGTTCTACAGGGAGCAAGTTATTTCTTTCCAGGTATCCATAGATTTGGTTTGCAATGATACCAGTAAGAAGCTTGTATGTTGTTGGCAAGCAGGTGATTGGCCTATAGTTTCCAGGGTCCTTTCCTTTTTCTTTATCTTTTTGGATCAAAAATGTCCTTCCAGTTGTCATCCGTCCATCATTTTCAGGTGTTTTTAGGAACTGGTTCATCTGGGTTGCCAATCTTTTGTGCAGACTTGTAAGTGCCTTTAACCAGAAGCCATGCAGCTCATCCGGTCCAGGTGCACTCCAGTTCTTCACTTTTCTTGACTGTCTTTGCACCATTGCTTTTGTTATTTTCACGTCTTCCATTTTATGCACTTTAATAGAGTCCTCAACCTGTTTGATCCATTTTGCATTTCTGTTGTGCTTCTTGTTGTTTTCCCACAAATTCTTCCAGAATTTCAGAGCTTTCTCTTTATCAGGCTTTTCATTTGTTGTTACTCCGTTTCCATTTTCTAAATTCTTATAAAACTGGTGCTGATTTGCTCTGAACTGTGAGTTTTCCTTGAACTGAGTTACTCGGTTTTCATACCTTTTAATCTTTTCAGCAATGGCAACAATCCTCTGCTTCAGCTCTTCAATTACTACTGCAATCTCCTTATTCCTTAGATCGTATCTTGCTTCCAGGCTGCTTTTGACCTGCTTGTTCTTTAGCTGACCTTGCCTTAGGTTCTTCAAGTTGCTCAAATCTCCACGTACTTTTTTGATCTTCAATTCTAACCGAATTTTCCACTTAGGCTTCCCCTTCTTGCCTCTTTGGTTCTTTTGTATTTTCAACCCCAGTTCTTCGGTGGTTATGACAGCTGCTGCATACATCAGTTGGTTAGTTTCGGCTAATGTAGTGGTTCGAATAGTTTGCACAGCCTCATTGACCTTTTTTAGTACATTTCTCAATTCTTTCCGGTTCACTTGGTTCAGCTTTGGCAAACGTGTTCTTTCATCATCTTCCATTTGGTGCTTTATTTTTCCAGCTAATTGAGCACTATCTGTTGGTGTTTGTTCTTTAGTGCTTCCTTGTTCTTTATCTTCATCCATTTCAGTATCCTCTTCTTCCCTTTCTTCCTCAATTTGCTTTTGAGTCTGGAAATCATTCTTGATGTTACTCTTCTTTGTTGTTGTACTCAGACCATTAATTGCTTTCTCTTCTATTGCTATTAATTCTTCTGTAGTGAAAAATTTGTGGTTTAGGATTACGCGTCGTTGGTCCATTAACCTTTGTTCACTGGTGTCACAGTCCGTATGGTTCATCTTCCAAATCTGATACATTCTTTTTTGAAATCCATGTTTTGCTGGCTCAGACTGATAGTAAGCTTTCATAATAGAGGTGTTTTCTTCCCTGGTCCAGATTTTTCGCTTTTTGGGTTTTTCTTCCAGTAGCTTGTCAGCTCCATGCCCTGGTTGCCTAGCAGAGGGAGTTGAGCCCTGTAACTCATTTTGCATAGAATGCCCAGGAGCCATAGCATCCAACGGAACCCTTGTTAATCCGGGCGACGGTTCAGCCGGCATAAATTTTATTTTTTCTGTATTCACCATGTTTGAATGGGTTGTGGAGCAGATTTTGTCTGGCCCTTCACCTAAGGTCTGTCTGATATGGTTGCACCTGTTCAGCATAGCCCTTAGGATCACTAGAGCATGCAAGCCCCTCCACCACGACAAGGTAGAGCTCCTCGGAGGGGAGGTTATTATTATTATTATTATTATTATTGTTGTTGTTGTTGTTGTTGTTGTTGTTATTATTATTATTATTATTATTATTATTATTATTATTTTATTTCTATACCGCCCTTCTCCCGAAGGACTCAGGGCAGTGTACAGCCAATTTAAAAACATAGGACACAACAATGATTAAAAATTAAAATAATTAAATAAATTTGGCTGATTTAAAACCCCCAAAATTAAAATACCCCAATTTAAAATTATTATATTGATAGCCCTGCCTGGCGGAACAACAGGGTCTTCAGTGCGCAGCGAAACACCTGGAGGTCGGAGATCTTACGTATTTCCGGGGGCAGTTCATTCCACAGGGCTGGGGCTCCCACAGAGAAGGCCCTCCCCCTGGGTGTCGCCAGCCGACATAACTTGGCTGATGGCACCCTGAGGAGACCCTCTCTGTGGGAATGGACTGGTCGGTGGGAGGCTATTGGTGGCAGAAGACGGTCTCGAAGGTACCCGGGTCCTATGCCATGGAGCGCTTTAAAGGTGGTAACCAGAACCTTGAATCGCACCCGGAAGACCACTGGGAGCCAGTGCAGCTCGCGCAGGAGGGGTGTCACGCGGGCACAACGAGTTGCGCCCAAAACCACCCGCGCGGCCACATTCTGGACCAGTTGGAGCCTCCGGGTGATCTTCAAGGGGAGCCCCATGTAGAGAGCATTACAATAGTCCAGCCGGGAGGTGACAAGGGCATGAATGACCGTGTGCAAGGCGTCCCGGTCCAGAAAGGGCTGCAACTGGCGGATCAGGCGAACCTGATAAAAGGCCCCCCTGGCCACGGCCGTCATATGCTCTTCTAAAGACAGCTGTGCGTCCAGGAGGACACCCAGATTGCGAGCCCTCTCTGTCGGGGGCAAAGATTCACCCCCAATAGTCAGCAATGGCACCTGCTGACTATATCGGGATGCCGGTAGCCACAGCCACTCGGTCTTGGACGGGTTGAGTCTGAGCCTGTTCCTCCCCATCCAGACCTGCACGGCCTCCATGCAGCGAGACATCACATCAAGGGCATCGTTGGGGTGGTCTGGGGTGGAGATGTACAGCTGAGTATCATCAGCGTACAGATGACACTTCACCCCAAAACCATGGATGATCTCACCCAGCGGCTTCACATAAATGTTGAACAGAAGAGGCGAGAGGACCGACCCTTGTGGCACTCCCCATGCGAGACGCCTCGAGGTCGACCTCTGCCCCCCTGCCAACACGAACTGCGAGCGGTCGGAGAGGAAGAAGGAGAACCACCACAGAACGGTGCCCCCTATTCCTAACCCTCTCAACTGCTGCAGCATGATACCATGGTCAATGGTATCAAAAGCCGCTGAGAGATCTAATAGGACTAGGACAGAGGAGCAACCCCTGTCCCGAGCCCTCCAGAGATCATCCACCAACGCGACCAATGCCGTTTCTGTGCTGTGCCCCTGCCTGAAGCCCGACTGGTACGGGTCTAGATAGATAGCTTCATCCAGGTGCCCAGGCAGTTGTCGTGCCACCACACTCTCAACAACCTTCGCCACAAAACGAAGGTTGGAGACCGGACGGTAGTTAGCTAATTCAGCCGGGTCCAGGGAAGGCTTCTTGAGGAGGGGCCTCACCACCGCCTCTTTCAAGGTGGCGGGAAAGGCACCCTCACTCAGAGAAGCAGTTATAATCCCCTGGAGCCAGCCTCGTGTAACCTCCCGGGAGGCCAGTACCAACCAGGAGGGACACGGGTCCAATAAACATGTGGCGGCACTAATCCTACCCAGAACCCTGTCCACATCCTTGGGAGTCACAGGATCAAACTCCTCCCAGGTAATATTCTCAAGACCTACCCTCGTCTCCTCCCCCGGATTCACCCAGCCGGAGTCCAAGCCTTCCCGAATCCGAGCGACTTTATCGTGCAGGAATTGCACAAAATCCTCAGCTCGACCCTGCAAGGGATCTTCCCGCACTCCCCCCCGAAGAAGGGAGTGGGTCACCCTAAACAGGGCGGCTGGGCAGTTCTCTGCAGATGCGATAAGAGCGGAAAAATGATTAGATTTCGCTGCTTTTATCGCCACTAGGTAGGTCTTGATATAAGACCTCACCTGTGTCCGGTTGGAATCAGAATGACTAGTCCTCCAAATGCTCTCTAGGCGTCTTTTCCGACGCTTCATCTCTCTCAGCTCCTCAGAGAACCAAGGAGCCAATTGAGATCGGCATCGGGTCAGAGGCCGCAAAGGCACGACACGATCCAAAGCTCCGGTGGCCGCACTCTCTCAGGCGGCCACCAGCTCTTCAGTCGAGTCGTGTGTCAGAGTCTCAGGAAACGGCCCAAGCTCCGTCAGGAACCTTTCGGGATCCATCAGGCGCCTGGGATGGAACCATTTGGTCGGTTCCATCTCCCTGCGGCAGGGGGAAGCGGTAGGAAAGTCCAAGTGAAGGAGCGAATGATCTGTCCATGACAAGGGTTTAATGTCTAAGTCCCCTCTACCAAGATCATTCAACCACTGACCAGAGATGAAAATCAAGTCCAGAGTGTGACCCCCTATGTGAGTGGGGCCTTGAATTAACTGGGTCAGGTCCATGGCCGTCATGGAAGCCATGAACTCCCGAACCACCTCTGACACCTCACCCGCGGATGGAAGGTTGAAGTCCCCCATGACAATAAGTCTGGGGGTATCCACCGCCACGCTGGCGATGATGTCGAGTAGCTCGGGTAGGGTCGCTGCCACGTGGCAGGGAGCCAGGTACGCAGTCAGCAAACCCATCTGCACCCCACAGCCCCACTTCACAAAGAGGGACTCACATCCGGCTATCTGAGGAACAGTGGTCTCCCTCGGACAAAGACTTTCCCTAATAATTACCGCCACTCCCCCACCCCTCCCCTGGGCCCTTGGCTGATGAAATGCACGGAAACCTGGTGGGCACATTTCAATGAGGGGGACCCCCCTCTTGGCCCAACCAGGTCTCCGTAATACCTGCCAGGTCCGCACCCCCCTCCAATATAAGATCACAGATGAGCGGGGCTTTATTAACAACCGACCTGGCATTACACAACATCAGCCGTGGACCCTGGGCCTGAGACTCTGCACAACCCAGGCCACGAGTCATGCATTGGGGGACGGAGGCGCAATTGCTCGTAAACAGCGTATGCGCACCCCCGACACATGATATGGTCCCCTGCGCCCATCATACCTGCCCCTCCCACTCATTGTTTCAATTGCATTGCCCTTCTTGTTATCCCCCTGCTCCCTGGATAAATTTTCTTTCCTGACCCCTCTGCTGCAGCCAATCAGCCTGTCACCCCACTCAGTAGCTATCTGGACCCCCCCCAGGTCCACTTTCACAGCCCCCTCCCTTCCTCCCGGGCCCCCTTAAAATTTTCTTTAAAAATTTAAATAAAAAACCCCTCAACCCCCTCTTCGCTGCATGCCATCTCTCGGGATTCCAAAATCCGTCATCAAGGTAGGCCCTCGATAACGTGGAGGGCCAGGCCTGCGAGAGGGGGAAGTCTTGCAGCGCAAGGAGTTCGGCGGCCGAGTACATCCAAGAACCGGGAAAGGATGAAACATCATCTGGCTGAGGTTCCATAGAATAGTCTAATTGTCCTAGGGCATGGAGAGGCAGCAACTCAAGACATGGAAAAACTGGGCTCCACTGTCCTCTCACGACAGTGGAAGAAGTCTCGTGCCATTTCAACAAAAACTCAGAAGATACTCTCTCCAGGCCATCCTCTCACAATGGCTAGCCAAGATGGAGTTGGCTATGGAGAGATTCGATAGTCTATCCACTCTGGTAGGGAAACGGCAGTTGAAACCGGACTCCCTCAGAATCCACATCAGAATTGTCCATTCTCCACACCATCAAGGGCATAGATGGAATAGAGCCAGTCTAGGAGGCAGAATAATAAACCCGGGGGAGTAGATGACACAAGGAAGGCGATGAAGGGAGATGGCTTGCAAGGCAGAAGCAGCTGGGGTGGTGACCGTGATAAGGCCTATACAGGCCAACAAAAAAAGGGGGGAGGGGGGAATGGCCCGAGGCAGCCCAAGGCCAACCCTCGGCCGTCCTCCAACCTCTCCCACTCCCCAGGTCTTCCAGGTCTCCCAGCATTTGGTCCTTTTATACCCCCAGTCTACAGCCCCAGTCTCCAAATGGGGCCTCCGTATTCCTGCAGGAAAATGGGCCAGCAGAAATAAGCCGCCCCCTAGCAGCTCCAGGATTCCAAGATAGAAGCCAGCAGCCTCTCACCATACCGTCCTCTTCGGTAGCAGCCAGCTGCCGCCCCCTCGCCTCCGCCATCGTCCAGCGGCCGCCGACCGCCCTGCGCCCACTGCCAGCGCCGGCGCCGCTTCCACCATGGCTCCCACCATACTCCAAAGTCCCCAGGAGCCTCAAAAAAGCCCCGGAGAGGCCAGGAATCCAGGGGAGCCATCGCATTGTCGCCGCCGCCGCCGCCACCACCACAGAGCTGCCGCCGCCGTCGGTCCATGCCGGAGGCCGAGAAAAGCGCTGCCAGTCAAATCGCTACCGCCGTCACCCCGCGGAGCCTTCAGCGGCCGTTTTTTCCCTCGACCCGATGTTCCGGAGGGCAAAAAAACCCTCAATGGGTCGGGGAAAGATTCCTTTTTCTAGGACTGGGGGCCATGGTGGATAATTGCCCCAGGAACCTCCCGAAATTGCCAGAAATCACCCCATCTACCGGGAGCGTCTCAGGCTAGATCCGCCATCTTGGACATGCGCAGAAGGAGTTAATTTGTAAAAAATATTGAAGAATCAGTGATATAAGGAATATATGTTAACTTGGTTAAACAAATATGATTATGATTATTAATATAATTGATATTAATGCAAAGAATATTGCATTAATAAATACTTTGATCATTTCCTAATATGATTTGTACTCAGACAACATACTGGTCAATTGAAATTGGAATTTTTGTATGTTATAACAAAATAAAAAACATTACAAGAAATAAATAAATAAATAAATAAATAAATAAATAAATAAATAAATAAATAAATCCTGCCAGGGGCTAAATTATTCAAACCTCAGCTATACTCAGTGGCCCCTACAGAATTGGGCAAGCTACTGACCTTCATTGACAAAAATTTAGAACAAGAGTTCATCCAACTGTCCCTACCCTAAGCCAGGATAGCTACCCTGGTTCTGTTCTGAGAAAAGAAATATGTGTGGTCTATAGATGTTTAAACACTGCCCCTAATGAGAGACATGCTGGCCCATCTGGCAAAAAGAAAAATCTTCACAAAACTAAGCCTGCAAGAAGCATACTACCAAATTAGGATAAAAAAGGGAGATGAGTGTAAGACTGCATTATACTGCCCCTCAAACTGTTTCTAGTTCAGAGACCTCCCGTTTGGATTGCATGGAGCCCCTGCAGTCTTTATGCTGCTGAAAATTGAGGTGCTTCACAAATATTTATACAAAGGGATGGTAATATATTTAGATGACATCTTAATCTATACCGAGACTATGGCAGAGCATGTCAGGCTGGTGAGGGTTGTATTAAACTCTGCACTGCCCAGCTATACCCTAAACTTTCTAAATGTGAGTTCCATCAAAGCAAAATTGACTACTTAGGGTACTGTATATCCCACGAAGGGACAGAAATGGACCCAGAAAAAGTATGTGTGATACTGCACTAGGGTCCATGCTGCAGTAGAAAGCAACTGCAGAGCTTTTTTAGGATTTGCTAACTTCTACTAACAATTCATCTCTTCATTTGTCCAAATTGCTCTCTCCATCACGAACTTGCTAAAAACAAAAAGGGAGGGATGCCCAAGCCCAGCCAGCTGCTCCAATAAACAGTGGAATATCAAGTGGCATTTGAGAAACTTAGACACCTGTTTGCAGCTGAGCTGGTCCAGCAGCACCCAGACCCGAACGCTCCTTTTGTCATCCAAGCTGATACCAGTGATGTGGGTAGACTTCTTACACAGAAACCAAGAAAGGGCCCTGCAATGATGCACTTACACATCCAAAAACTCACCAATACCAAGCATTGGTGGGAAACAGGCATACACAGTGTGATGGGCATTACTTACATAGAGACATTTCCTGGAGGGGGCAAAGGGTCCTTTTGAAGTTTAGACTGACCACAAAAATCTAGAAGCCCTAACCCCCCATGAAAGCTGTCACCCAAAGAAGTCCAATGGGCGCAATACTATAATCACTTCAATTTCACTCTGAAATACCATCCAGGGGCAAAAACGTCCTAGCTGACATATTATCTAGAATGCCTCAGTATAATAGCCCTAAGCCAAAAATTATCAGACCAGTCGTCCCTTCCCACCAGCTTGTGTCAGCAGTAACCACCAGGACACAAATGAAAACGAAAGCCCAAAAAACAGAAGGCATTGAAGCTACCTTAAAAAGAACCCTGGAGGAAGACAAATGGTTCCAGAAACATAAGACCATGAGAGATGGTTTGGTGTGGGTGGGAACTAAACTATACACCACAAAAAGCCAGTGACTGTTGATTCTAAAGAAAAGCCATGACTCTAAAACCGTGGGACATTTTGGGTTCATAAAAACGCTCCATTGGTTTTGGTGGCCATCGCTAAAAAAGGACATTGAGGGGTATGTGGCAAGTTACCCAGTATATGCTTCAGTCAGATGATGGCAAGGGAAAATACCAGAGCTCCTTCAAACAGTAGCAGAGCCTAGCATTCTATGGAAAGAAATCTCCATGGACTTTATTGTAGAATTTCCTGAGAGCTCAGGAAATACAGTGATCTGTAATAATGGCTCTATTCTCCAAACTAGTAGATCTTGTACTCTGCCAAAAGATCCCATACACCCGTACCTTAGTGTTTTTTTTTTTGTTCATTTTGTCTATAAATTACATGGGGCTCCGTAATGAATAATCTCTGATTGTGGAATGCAATTCACTTCAAAGCAGGGGTGAAATGCTACTGGTTGGCTCCAGTTCAGGCGAACTGGTAGCGATAAAAACTACCAGTTCGGGTGAATCAGTAGTAAAAAAAAGTTGCCGATTCAGTTGAATTGGTAGTTAGCTAAAAGGATGCTTGGGAAGGTAAGTAGAACAGTCAGAGGAGGGATCACCTATGATGCACAGTTTAGCTTCACTAGAAAGCAGGACATCCTGCTTTCTAGCAAAGCTAAACCACGCGGCACAGGTGATCGTCGGATTTTAGCTTTTTTTAACTACCGGTTCACCCAAACCAGTAGCTTTTTAAATGTGCAGCGCACATTTGGTGCGCACTGCACATATGCTCGCAGCGTGCGTTTAGTGTACATGTACTCGCAGCGTGCATTTAGTGTGATGCATGCACAGTGAACATGCATGGCCAATGAACTGGTAGCAAACAGGTTCAGATTTCACCCCTGCTTCAAAGGTTTGGCAGGAGTTTCTGGGTCTTTTGGGGACCTCCTAGGGACTAAGCTTCAGTCACCACCCCCAAACTAATGGGAGGTGTGAATGAACCAATAGGGTTCTAGAACAGCACCTCAGGTGTTATGTAAACTACCAGTAAAACAACTGGACAGAACTCCTCCCATTTGCTGAAGTGGCTTATAACAATTCCATCCATAGCAGTGCAGGCTTCACCCCATTCAAAGTGGCCACAGTCCAAGACTTTGCCTCAATACCCATGGTCACCCCCTCTGTCACCTTTCTCAAAAACTGGGTGACCCAATTACAAAACATCTGGGCAGTGGCTAGGAAGTGAGGGATGCCTATAAAAAGCAAGCAGACAAAAATGCATAAAGCCTAAAGACTTTAATGTAGGGGATTGGGTGTTTTTAATCTACCAAGTACTTGCAATCTAGGCAACCCTTGAAAAAACTGGGGCCCAAGTATGTTGGAACGTTTCCCATTAAATGCCTGATTAACCCAGTCACAATAGAACTCAAACTCTTCAAATCACTCAGGCGCATCCATCCAATCTTCTACTGCAGTCTATTGTAACCTGAGGCGCTCTCTCCCCTGCACCCAATGCCACCACCTGAGCTTCTCATGATTGAAAGGGAGCAGCATTTTGAAGTCAAGGACATCCTGGATCCCCATAAACCCTACAGGAAGATCCAATACCTAGTGGCATGGAAAGACTTCCAAAATGGAATGGGTGAACCTCAAACATGTTAAATCTGCCAAACTCCTCAAATATTTCCACAATTAATGCTCCAACATACTAAAATGATCTAACCCTGTTTTTCACTTATTTTCTGTCTCTTCTTTTGCAGGACTGACATCCCTGTTGGGTGGGGCAGCATGTAAGGATCTCCATTGTCGGTCTGGTGCCTTTCTGGGTTCGTGCCATCAAATGGGAAGGGAGGGGGAGGCATTTTGTGCAATCTACAATTATGTATCTAATGATGGAAATTGGGGAGCTGACATGTGAAGAAGATCAGAGCTGTTTGTACCGGTCATGCCGGGCATCTTCAAGGCCGCTTGCCCTGGGAGTGAAATTCCAGTAGCCTAAAAAACCCAGAGTTTCCCATAGTATTGCAGTGATTCTGGATTGGGTGGCAATGGACCAGACATTGGTGGGAGGGATGGGAAATGTTGGGCTTAGCTCAGTGAGTGGGAACTTCAGATTCCATCTGCAACGAATATCTTGACTTCAATTGGAGTCAAGAGTCTGCTTTCCTAAATGATTCTTTTAAAGCAGGTCTGATAGATACGTTAGTATGAACTATGTGGTTTTCAAGTGTTATACTAACAAAATACGTATATATCTATATCAAAATTAAGAAGATACAATGAAAGATGTTAGGATGGGGAGTGAAACTGTAATCACAAGCTCACATCTAATTTTCCACAGCATTTTTAGAATGCTAATTTTCTGTCATTAATCCAATTGCTATTAGCAGGCTATTTAAGCATATTGTTTACTGCTTGTCAAAATCTTCTTCATGCTTTGCTTTGGAAAATAATTTCAAAAGTAACATACTTATTTGACAGTATTGTACAAATGATATATTGGATCATATATACAGTAAATATGGCTTGCTATATATGTAATTTATTGCTGTCTTATGTATTTTAGAATTGGAAAATAATGTGCTGATAAAGCATGCTATAAATTTTGGAAAACATAAGAAAAAAGATTATAGATGCCTCAAAATTGCAAGTTGTTTGTAAGAGCAAAGTATTTAAATGTTTTGCAATTTTATTGATTAAATCCCCAAATTTAGTTTTTTAGAACTGAACTTCATCTTGCATTCTATCATTAAAATGTTATAAAATTTATATGAAGTTAAAAATTTAAATTCACAAATTTAAAAACAAAGAAATAGAAAAGTTTAAAAATTTAAAAAATATTCATATATGAAAATGTAAACTTTCAAAAATTATAGTAAATTTGAAAATTATTAGATTCAAAAACTAATTCTTTTTCCTTTTATAAAATTAAAATTTTATTTTTTTATTTTCTAAAAATTAGCTCATACATGGAGGGTTTTAATCTTTTGAGGTTAATGTTGGAGTAATAGTTATTATAGCTCCCCTCTTGGCTACTGTTGAAATTTAGCTCCTCTTATGGCTGGTGTTTAATTTTTAATTTTAATTT